>NC_044067.1:17709505-17797005 GCF_902167405.1 Gadus morhua | reverse complement strand
CGCTATGCTAGCTTTATTGTTGTTTAATTCCTCTGCCATTCTGTGTAACCATCTATGAACACTCTGTCGCCACCGCGGCTGGGTGGGGACAAAGCCACATTGGCCTTTAAAACCACTTTCCAATGTCAAATCGGTTATTTGGAAGAACCCACCATACTCACGCATGTGTCCCGATGAAAACGCACTGATACTGTTGAAAAGCTGCAAAACAAATATTTAAATCCAACTAATTCACCGTCTCTTGTCGTTTCAACCGAGGCATCCTTGGTTGTATACGTCAACGCTTTGAGCGCAGCGCTCCAAACATGACCGCACTTTGGATTTATCGGTTAAAACCAACAATGCGACACGAGAAGTGGATTCAAATGTTTGTTTCGCAGCGTATCAACAAACTATCAGTGCGTCTTTCATGAGGACACATGCGTGAGTATGGGGCATACTTTCAAATAACCAATCAAACATTTGGAAAGTGGTTAAACCAGTGTATTTTCGTCCCCAGCAATCCGCGGTGGTGACAGGCTCCAGAGCCAAGTGTATTCATACATGTTCATACTGAAGGCAGGAGGCACATATGGGGCTACTGTAGTCCTTCTCCTTTTATAGCTCCTCATGCAATACTAGCTCTAATTTAGTATTTTTCCTGCACTTTTCATTTTTTTTCTCCTCAATGTGCTATGCTATCTGTCATTTAGTTCTTCCATGCACTGCACCAGCTAGCTCCGATAGCATAGAGGGGTGGGGGGGGGGGGCTGCCTGAACAAAGAGCTCCAGCAATCCCGCGGCTGATCTCCTCATCAGGACGGACAGTGTGTTATTTCCAGGAGCTGGTTTTTCTCAAAAGCCTGAGCGCTGGCGGCAGGCCGCGGCGTGTTTAGCAGGACTCTGGATGCTCTCCGAGACCCAGACCCTCCGGGATCCAGCCAGGGGATCTGCCTCCCCCCGCCAAACTCCTGTCACTCGTCTCTGTCTGTGTTGGCCCAGTCCCGGGCTCAGCTCCTCCCACGGGAGAGAGAGGCTGATAAGCTGGAGACGGAGTAAGAGGGTGTGAGTGGGCTTACAATTGCATTTTATTTGGTGTTGTTTGGGGTTGTGTTGTTGTTGTTTTTGAGGTTGTGCAGAATGTTTTTTTTTATGTGTGTGTGTTTAAATGTTTCTATGTACTCAAGCAAATGCATTTGTATGTGTTTATGTCTGTTCAAATTTGTGGTGTGTGTGTGCATGTGTGTGTGTGCATGTGTGTGTGTGCGTGTGTGTGTGTGTGTGTGTGTGTGCGTGCTGCAAGCGTGCTTGTGTGTGTGCATATCTGTGTGTGTGTGTGTGTGTGTTGAAATGTGTCTGTGCGTGTCTGTGTGTGCATGCATGTGTGTGTGCGTGTTCAAGTGCGTGCGTGTGTGTGGATGCGTGCGTGCATGTGTTTGTGTGCGTGTGTGTTCAAATGTGTGTGAGGGTGTGTGTGTGTGTGTGTGTGTGTGTGTGTGTGTGTGTGTGTGTGTGTGTGTGTGTGCGTGCGTGCGTGCGTGCGTGTGTGTGTGCGTGTGTGCTCAGGTAGGGGGAATGCAACCATGCGTTCATGCATGCGTTGGTCTGCAGGGTTCAGGTAGGTACCACCGTTGATTAAAATCAGCCGCGCTCTGTGATGTAGACCCTGAGCTATGTCTGAAAAAATATACATTGCATCTGCTATGTCTGCTGTGTGTGCGGTGTGTGTGTGTGTGTGTCTGTGTGTCTCTGTGTGTTTGCGTGGAACGTTTACACTGGCAGAGGGGAAACCGTACACACAGTAAAAACCCATATCCTTTACAGTATGTGAAAGAGAAGGGGGGAGGGGGGGGGGTAGGGGTCTTATCTATAGATTGAACAGGGGCCAGCAGCCAACACAAAACCACAACCTGGAGGCGTTTGGCGTTAGGAAGACAAGATAAGGGCAGGGCAAATATTATCTCTGAATATTTGGTTTGTGGTGGTGAATAGGGGCACCAGCATACTAACAAGGCCTTACTTCACTGTCAGCCTGTCAGAGGCTGCATGTCTGATAGCATGGCACCACGGTTTACAGACTTTGTAGTGTGTCACTGACATGATTGTTCAAAGTTATTCACTGCTTGCCAAAACATGTATTACAGGTGTTGACTGACACATAGGAAAATATTTTGTGTTTTTTTTTTTGTTCACGTGTGCGTGTGTGTGTGTGTCTCTGTGTATGGGCCTTTGCGCCTTTGCCGACGGGTCGGTAGGAATCCCATTTGCAATCTGTTAAAAAAAACAAAGAAACAAATAAGCCAACAAAAAGCGTTGCTCCTGACCTAGTTTTGAAAAAATGTCTGACTAGTTTCACAAAAGTTAGAACCAGTAGAAAAAGGTCTAACTAGTTTCACAAAAGTTGAACCAGTGGAATTAAGCAATAGCAGCTCAGACAAAGCCAGCCACAGCCCAGTGGGCCAGGTGAATCGCTCAGCGGCAGCATTCCAGCTCTCCTGTGACAGTAATGATCTGTTCTCCCTCCACCTCAACGCCATATATCCACGTGTGCACCGCACGTTTTTGTGACCCGAGCGATCGTCGGCCGCTGATGATGATGATGATGATGATGATGATGAGGATGATGCTCGAACGATGAAAATTCCGATGACAGAGCGATCCTAACGGGGAGCGGAATACACGCGAAAAGCAAAAGACCCCGGGGGGAGCTCACCCGTTAACTAGAGTCAAATGTATCTGTCGCAGGATAATTATCAGCCCCCCACTCCCGCTCCCTTGCCTTTCCCCTCCCCTCTCCCTCTTCCCTCCCTCCTTTTACCCCTCCTTCCTTCTCCCCTCCACTCCATACTCTTCTCTTAAGAAGAGTATGGAGTTTTTAAGAAGCAAAGTTGAGCATTTTACTGAACCATCAAAGTCAAAATGTAAAAGTGTACAGCAGAATTTTTGTAAATTGACTGGTTATCGTGAAAAACAGAGACAACAAGCATGACAACAATGTGCACACACACACACACACAAACACACACAGGCACACAGACACACACACAGGCACACACAGACACATCTAGCAGTACAGAATATGGGAATGCTCAGCCCTTTTATTTCAACATACTGTTTGGTGTCGTGGTATTGTACCTAGCCTCGTGAAAGAATTTAGAGTTTGGATTATGTATTTTCTGGTGAGTTTGTGGCGAAGTTCTCCTGGTACAATCCTTTTGAGATACAGAGGGGCTATCCTACTTGCAAAGCTCCCATCAACGGCCGTATATTATTTTGGTTTGTCGTGGGCCCTATGATCGCACACTTTGGAAAAGGATCATGTGGATGCGTTTATGTCTGAAACACACATGTGTCTCATTACAAATGCATCAGGTGTTACCGTGTGTTGCCGAGAAGGGATCTTTGAAAAGTGATTTCCATGTGATTAAGACGGGTGATTAATTTGGGGGAGTTGGGACTAATTATGCACAGCTGTAAAAGTAGGAGGAGGAGGAGGGAATTAGTCATGTTTAAAACGGAAGAAGAGAGACAGTGACAGAGCGCACTGCGTGGCTTCACTTTAAAACTCCCTTTAATCCAAATATATCACTTAGTGCCCCTACTGTTACGATTATTATAATAGGGGTAGGAGAAGGAGCGAGCTATAGTAGTACTTGAATTAGTAGTGGTATTATTAACCAGTCATATGCTAATGTTGATAATATTTCAAAGGCAAGGATACTTAATATAAACTTTTAAACCTTGGCATCATAATATTTTAGATCAACAAACACGATTCTAAAACGGAATTAACCCAAATCGCTGCAACTGATTAAAACCCACACGTTGGCACAAAACTTCTTACATCATTAATTAGTAGAATAATCCCCATATAATAACCCTTCCTGTGCTTCATCTCAACAGACCCAGAGATCATGTGTGTGCTGCGGTTGGCCCCTCTAGCCCTGCCTAGGGGAGAGGACGCTGAGTCCTAGACCAGCTGCTGCCCTCCCTGTTCTCACTCAGAGTCCTGCTCCCTTAACCCGGGCCAGAACCACAGATACTGGACCGCACCGTCAGGAGGGAAGGGAAGAGGTTGCAAGGATAGAGAACCAGGGAGAGAAGGAAGAGAGCGGAAGGGAATGGGAGACGGGGGAAATAGAGATGGTGGAGAGAAAGAAGAGACTTGAAGGGAGTGGGAGATTGAGGAAAGTGAACGGGGGAGAGAAAGTATAGAGCAGAAAAGAGTGAAAAAAGAAGAAGAGAAAAAGCAGAAGGGAGTGGGAGATGGGGAGAGCAAAAGAGAGGGCAGATAAAGAGAGTAAGAGAGAGTGGAGAAAGGGAGAAAAAGGAGAAAGAATAGAGCAGAGAGAGATGGGAGAAGAAGAAGAGAGACAGACGAAGAGAGCGCAAGTGAGAAGCAGGAAGGGAGAGATGGGGGAAAGAGGGGAGAGAAGAGAAGGAAGAGCGCAAGAGAGAGAGGAGAGAGAGGGTGAGGGGAGACTGAGAGAGGGAAGAGAGGAGTGACAGATTGCGAAGAGTCCTGGGTCGGTGGAGTGGAGCTGGACCAGAGCAGGAAGCTGGACCACAGCGGTCCACCTTTCATGTGTCCAGCCAGGATGGAGAGACAGAGGGAAAGGAGAGAGAGGGGGGAGCAAAGAACGCAGAGCAAGGTTTGGAAAGAGAGAGAGGGGGGATGTTTGAATAACAAAAGAGAGGGAGAGAGAAAGGAAGTAAAGGGGAGAGAGAAGAATTAATGGAAAGAGGGTAGGTAAGAGAAAAGAGGGATAGAGATGGGTTTTATAGGAACGATATAAGAAGCAAAGGGGAGTTCGTGAGAGAGGTTGTGGAAAGAAAGAGCGAGAGGTAAATAAGGGAGAGTGTACAGAAAGAGAGGAATTTGATAAAGTGAGAGAATACAGAAAAGACAGAAGGGGGTCGTGGAAAGCAAAAGGGGGACAGAGAGAGAAAGCGTAGATGAATGGGGGGGGGGGGGGGGGGGGGGGGGGCTCGAGGCGAGAAAGAGAGAAAGCCACAGATCCCAAAACCAAACTTCATTGTCTGTGATGACTAACTCTCGGATTTTTCCACGTCGAGCGGACGGTGAATCCTCCTCGGGTTCGGCTTCTCATTGATATAAATGTTGAGGCCCTCAAACAGCGCCAGGACGTTTCTCTTCTCTGCTCATGCCATGTGTTTATTCAGTTGTTAAATCCACCAGTGTTTTTCCGATGTGTTGAGTGACAAAAGCCATCAATAAATTTAAACAGTCAAGTGAGTTCTGTTCCGAAAGCAGACGTTCGGCAAAGTATAACAAAACGAGTTCTGGAACAAAAACACAGCGTGGAGTTATGGAAATACGAAAAAAAAAAAATGGGAAAAGCGGCCATGGAACATCTTCAAGGTTATGTTTGTATGCCGGTTCTTTGACAGTGAATAATTATATAAACTACACTCAAACTGTGATTAGACAGATCTTTAAAAATAAAAGATTATTTGCTTTCTTTCGTTTAAAAATAAATAATTAAGTCTGACTCTATCCACCCCCCTCCCCCCCCCCCCCCCCTCCCTCCCCTACATTGTACCACTTTATCCCCTCGCCTCCACCCACTAACCGGCAACCCCCTCCACACAAAAACACACACAGAAACACACACACACACCCCACCAGCGGCTGCGCTCGGTGATGATGATCCCAGATGTGGTGTTTTAATAGATGCTCTGTGGCCTCACAATTGCACCCTCTCTCTCTCTCTCTCCCTCACTCTCTCTCTCTCTCTCTCTCTCTCTCTCTCTCTCTCTCTCTCTCTCTCTCTCTGTATCTCGCCCCCTCTCCCTCTCTCTCTCTCTCTTCCATATGTCTTTCCCCCTCAATTTCTGCATCTCTCCCTACATTGCCTCTCTCTCTCACCCCCTTTCCTTCTCTCGCTCCCTCTCTCAGAAACTCATTCTCTCGCCCAATGAGCAACGCTCAATTTTGAAATAGAACCGGGGATGTTTTTCAATCGCCCAGAATAGGTCATATGATTTAGGGAGGGGGGAGGTGGGAATGACAGAGTGGTAGCTGGACGGGGGAGGGAGGGAGAGAGGGAGGTTGATATGAGAGAGAGGGAGGTGGAGGTGGGAGAGAGGGAGGGAGGTGAATGGCCGAGGGAGGTGAGGAGAGAAGGGGAGGAAGGAGAAGAGGTCAATGGGGGAGGTAGGCAGAGGGAGGGAGTGAGAGAGGGAGATGATTGTAGGAGGGAGTGGGAGGTGGAAGGGGGAGAGAGAGAGAGAGAGAGAGAGAGAGAGAGAGAGAGAGAGAGAGAGAGAGAGAGAGGACTGGGGGAGTCCCTGTCATTGCAGGCAGAATATGTTTCACATTAGGAACGCATCATAAGTCTTTTTATCAGGGAGGACGGTGGAGCCACCGCAGGCTAGAAATACTTTAATGTGCCAAGGTCGCTGCCGCAGCGGCACGCCCGTCGCCACGCTCCCCAGGGACCCAGAGCTGCCCCACGTCGCCAACGCCAGACCAGGAAACCCTGCGTGTGTTTACTGTGTGTGTGTGTTTGTGCATCTGTGTGTGTGTGTTCGTATGCATGTGTGTCCCACGACGGGGCGTAAAAACATTGTATGTACAACGTACGTCACCTTGCATGTATATGTTTGTGTGTGTGTGTGTGTGTGTGTGTGTGTGTGTGTGTGTATATGAAACTATCTTTCCATGTCTTTCCATGCGTTCCTTTGCTTGGTCGCTTTAGTTGAACTGTACATCAAATAACATAACTTATGAGTGACTCGGAATATTTCAAATCATTTCAATTTGTATTTCCTGTCGTGGTGTCACACCCAACTAACTCCCCCTCATGTACTCTGTTCCGCCCCCTTGTCTCTCCCCTCTCTCTGTGGGCGTCTCTCAACAGGCCCTAAACCGTGGGATGATGTATCGGTTCTCTTCTCCTATTCCATGGTCCAGCAACCCCTGGGCTCTCTGCTTCCCCGTAACAAAGTGGCTGTCTACCTGGGCACAGCACTCATCCCCATAACCGTCCACAGGCCGCAGCCAGGAGCCACAGCTGCTCTGAATAACACAGATCAGAGCGTCAATGCCCAGCACAAACTCCAACACACACACACACACACATAAACACACATGCACACACACAGGCGCGCGCGCACACAAACATACAAACACACACACACACACACACACACACACACGCATGCACACACACAAATAGACATTAAGAAAAAGAAAACACACATAAAGGTACAGACAATCTCTTCTTCACACAGTACGAACATGAGCAATCCTCTTTCTCGTTGACATAAGCACTTGCAGACACAAAGACAGACACACTCAATAGATCATGTGAAGTCATGTTGTTTTTCTTTATCTCGGGGAATAAAGTGCTTAGTAAAATACTGACTGTTGAACTGGCTGAGCGTCGACATACAAACACAGCCAGCGCTGGGCAAACACAGGTGCCACCGTCTCACCCAGGGATCGCCTGTCTGCTGATGGAAGCCGTACCAGAAAAGCGAATAGCTTACCTCTCTCCCTTTCTCTCTTCCCTCCACTCCTTTCTACTCCCCTTCTTTCGTCCCCCATCTACCCTCCCTTCCCCCTCTTAAACCCAGCCCCCCCCCCCCCCCTCCCCCCCACACAAACACACACCCCATGCCTTACCCCCCCCCCCCCCCCCCCGTTCCAGGCCTTGAAGCTAGAGTGGGCCTTAAAGCTAGTAAGCTCCATTTTGCGGGTATCCAGCCAATATCCCACCCCTTCCTCCAGGCCTCCCTAGGAAACCACTCTCCCAAAAACACGTTACTAGCTTGCTAGAAACTGTTTGCTTTTATAAAAACTTCACCACACGCCATGCAACAATATTGCATACAGTTTTCAATTTATACTTTTGTGCAACATACACAACACTTCATTGCACACCAGATATACCCTAGAGGCAGGATAAACTGGCTTATGTCCTGACGTTTTTGCATGCGGGAAACTCATGCATTACCATCCGTGCAAAAGGGCCCTCTTTCATAGACTGCTCTCTTACATAAGAGTTTCTAATTGCGTCTATCCAACCCAGGTGTTATTTTACACATATATACTGTCACAGTATATGTGTGTGTGCTTACTCCAGAGCGCACATCTGTGCATGTGCGGTGATGTCATCCCAGTGCCCTATGCATTACATCAACGCTCTCGTTCAGCAACGTCGCCCCCTTTCTACCTGTCTCCCTGAACTTCAAGCTCCACTTGAGCTGGCTTCAACACCATCCTTCTCCCCCTCTCCTCCTCTCTCTTTCCTCCCCCACCCCCGATTTGTAAAGACTGAGAGACTAGCAGTGACTCAGCAAAAAAAGCAACAGGCCATGAGCTCGCCGCCTTGAGCCGTCATAAATAAATAAGGCGAGCTGTCCATCTGATACAGCCCGTCTCGTTCAGACAGCCAAAGGCACATGATACGCGTTCCACCTTCTCACAGGGGGGAGAGAATACAATTCATAGAAGAAATTGCACAACGTTATCACAAACCCTGTGGGTTCAACCGGGTGTTACTTGTCATAAATCAGTCCATTGTTCGCCCCGCTCCGCGTACGTGCAGAGTATTCCAAGAAGCAGATTCTTCCGACAAGCCTGTACGCATGCTGTCTTTTCAAATGATGTGTTTCTAAATCGCTTCTTTTTAGGGTCCTCCTATGCCAGGGGTCTCTTTTCTTCACTTCCAGTCATTTTCCGATACGAGGTGAGGGGGAGGGGGGAGTGGGGTGATGATATATCTGACAGGAAAAGTGAAATAGAAGTGTAAAACGCAAACTTTTAAACGCTGCCATGTCATTCCCATAGGGGCGGGTTCGCTGGCGTATAAATCTGTCACTGAGGTAGCCCACGTTAGAAAAGCAAACTAGCTTGCCCTCTCTCTCTCTGTCCAAATAATAGCAGGCTTTGCGTGAAGAAACAATGCTGATATATTGGTGTAGAGAGAGCGAGTTAAGTAAACGTTGTCGAGGAGGAGAATTTTATAGCTTGTTAAATACAAGTGTAACATAATTTGCGTTGGCGTCTTTTTTTTTGTGTGCTGCGTTGGCGAGAAATTGACATGATGTGAACATGCAAGAATGTTGTGTTAACCCTGTGTGCGTGTCTGTGTCTGCAACGGTGTGTACATCTGCGTGTGCATGTTGGTAACGGTCTGTATGCCCGTGTATATGTGTGGATGTGTGTGTGTGTGTGTGTGTGTGTGTGTGTGTGTGTGTGTGTGTGTGTGTGCATGTGCGTGTTTGTGTGTGATACTGCGTGTGCCTTAAGTGGACCTGGGTGTGTACATGCAGTTGTATTTGTATACCAAGTGTTCTCTAAACGGACTGGATGGGGTTGTGGGGGGAGAGCAAGAGAGAGGGAGAGAACTAAACTGAGGGAGAGAGCCGGGGGAGATCTTCCCATGGAAGTGGGGCGAGCGCCGTGGTGCCCTACGTTTGTTTGGTGGCTGGCTGTCAGGCTAATGAAGTGGGAGAGTGAGGACGGCCTGATGGAGCCACAGGTCAGCCAAGAGACACCATGCTCTGCCAGGCTGCCATGCTGCAGTCCCGTCCCCCCCGTCCCCCATGCACAGGGGCCCGACTGGCCCCTCCTCCAATCACTCCTCTCATCCTGGCACACGGAGAGCCCATCTGCCACACACACACACACACACACACATACACACACACACACACACACACACACACACACCAATAGACACACACACAGATAGACACCAACACACGTACAAACACACACAGATAGACGCACACACGGGGATAGACACACACATACAAACACATACACATACTGTGCACAAACACACACAAATACACACACATATCTAGATAGATATAAACACACATGCACGCGCACACACACGTACACATACACACACTCACGCACACATACAGACAAACACACTTGCACACACACACACACACACATAAACACACGCACACATAAAAATTATGCACACTTTATTTTGTGCAGATTGAGGCTGCCTATGTCGATAGACATGTAGCCTGCAGGGTCGCTTTCTAAAGGCGCACAAAGACACACACACACACACACACACACACACACACACTAGTGCTTGGGGGACTGCAGGCCCCTGGATGGGGGCTGGGAGGGTGGAGTGGGCGGGCCGGGTGCCAGCGGACCACTCAGAGCAGAATGCATGGATGTGACTAACTCCTCTAATTATGGCTGCTACGGCTGGATGCTGGATGCCTGCTTTCTGCCTGGGCCCTGGGAGGACCGTCCCGCACATTGGGTCATTCCCCCAGCACGGAAACCCAATCTGTTTACCATCTGCATTCATGTAGGGGTTCTTCAAATCTACAACTACTGCTTTATTTATTCATGTCATTTGGAGATGTTTATTTTTTTATGTTGGGAAGATGGCCCTTGCGGCGTGTGGTTTGCGCGCGTCTGCGTGTGTGTGTCGCTCTGGTTTGTTTTCCCTGCGTCATTAAACGGTCAATAGACATATTTAGTCATACAAATTGGGCCTGTCTTCTTATTGGAGCCACATGTTGCAGCCGACTCAAGATGTCAGGGAGTGTCAGTGTCAACTCTGACTGCACAGTAGGGACTTCTTTATCCGCGACACCATTTTCTATCGGAGACATTCGTCTCCGGAGCAGAACGCAATGTTCTTTTGGATGATACATCACGCATTTCACAGTAAATGCGCTGGCTTTGGTCATGGTTTAATTTCAAATTTGTCTTTCAAATGTAGTTGATTAGTCGGTTATGAGCCGGTGCTGACATTTCTTAGTCCCTCTGCGTATATCTCCAAAAGGTATTTTCTAAGCGCTGTAAACAAGCACCCACATAGCACAAGCATAACCACAAGCATCATGAAATGCTTTCCTCCCCTCCAGTGTTTTCATTGCAATCTAAAAGGCCAGTTGTTCTGGACTCGGAATCGCCACACATTGAAGAACTGAAACTACAAACAGCAAACAAGTCGGTAAACATCGGGTGAACCCACCCTGTACATTACCCTGGTAAAGGAAGTGACCACTCGACGTTAACATGCACCAGGACAAGGCGACTCCGTCTCACGTGAGTCCATGACAGAGAAACAACAACACTTAAATCTCTTTATGTTTTTTGTAAGTTAGGATGAGTCAATGTTATTATTAACCCCAGATGGGAAATGAGGGAGTCACCACAAAAAGTAGAGGACATTAAAAACGAATTAAAAAGCAAAAAGTACAATTATTAATAGAAAAAAAAGTGGTACTATAACTAAGTACGACAATAAGTGCGTACAATAAGTGCCAGGACGTACAACATACAATAAATGCGTACAATAAGTGCCGGGACGTACAACATACAATAAGTGTGTACTATAAGTGCCAGGACGTATAACGTACAATACATGCTTGCATAAGTGCCACGACATACAATAAGTGCGTCGGAGGGGGTGGCTATGCACCCATGCCCTTAGGCGGTGGTATGGGGGCCTGTGTCACTAAGCCTGAGGAGCTGGGGCCCCGAGCTGAGTCCTCACACCTGCTAGTGGCTGCAGCTGGGGGCCCTGACACTATGTCCAGAGAAAGGGAGAAAGGTCAGAGGTCGTGACCTCTTTCCCCCTGACCCACCTCTTCCTCCTCCCCCCTACACTGCAGAAGGCCTGAGGATTTTAAGCCCCAGGAATAGTGTGTGTGTATGCAACCGGTGTCTTGGATGAATGCTCAACCATGCAAGTTTCCCCCCCCACACACACACACACACACACACACACACACACACACACACACACACACACACACACACACACACACACACACACACACACACACACGCACACACACAAACACACACACACTTTCTCCCAGCTGAGGTTGATTGAATGCAGGCATCAAGGTCACAGATGGTCTGACCTTGATGCTCCCCCCCCCACCACTCATTTCCTTCCCACCTCCAGGAGTTCCAACAATCAGAACTTTCCCTGCCCCGATTCTATTTCAACAGTGTTGACTATACCTCATATTTATATAAGCTTGAAATATCTTAATAGCTTAACCCTAACAATGATTTTTTTATTGAAACATGAATCACGATAAATTAATACATCCCCCCATATTTTTCCTTTCACTATTGGTGCTTTAATCCAAATCCTTTATATATTTTACATTAATAAGCAGCTATAGGGGTTGCTAAAGGACGCCTACAGGTAGACTACGGACACTGGATTTCAAACTCACAACCTTTTGACTGTGACACCCAGTAACCAGTAGACTTTTGTGTCATTTATGAAGATATATATATCTATACAGTGTATGCATGGTAATTGTTCAAGACAGGTAGCTAGCATCTACATGAACGGATGACCCTCGTCTATCAACGTGTCCAAATGTATCTCTCTTTGGGCGTTACTTAGTTCTCCAAAGCCGATCGATAAACCGTCGATCTAAGCGCTCAAAACCGATGTATGCAACAAATACCTTTGCTCATAAGTGTATCAAAACGCTTCTAATAGGCCTGCATTTGGACAGCCTGACACGTTTGTAGTTCCAGACAGCTGTGGTTTGTAGTCTTGTGTTAATGGCTCACATGAGCTGTTGCTAACTACTTAGGCCACGCTGCGACTGCAAATCATTCCAGCATTGAAACACATTCCTAGCTCCTGGTTGGCCTTTAAAAAGTGAATATCCCCTCATGTTCACACACAGCCCATGCACCGCCGAGGCCTTTAAGAAACTTTTTTACTTTTAATCTCTCGTTTTAGATTTAAAAAAAAGTATTTCTTCCACCAGGGGCCCCGAGACGCATGACTGGCTTCAGGACATACGCTCTAGAATGGAAGGAATGCCTAGTTCTCTTTTGTTGCGAGGGACGGCCTCTACCATCCACCACAATGTTAACTTCAAGCCTGACAGTTTGTGACAGATCGGGACGTCCCGGTTTGGAGCGCCAGCTTCTGGCTCGCAACTGGAGCCGTTCCATACGCCTTGTTATAGAGGGAGAGAGGGGGGCTTTGTGAAGGGTTAGGGTATGTGTGTTTGGCAGTGGGGCCGCGCTGTGTGTGTGTGTGTGTGTGTGTGTGTGTGTGTGTGTGTGTGTGTGTGTGTGTGTGTGTGTGTGTGTGTGTGTGTGTGTGTGTGTGTGTGTGTGTGTGTGTGTGTGTGTGCGCGCGTGTGTGTGTACGTGTATCTTTTGTGTTGGTGGTGGTGTTTATGGTAGGGCTGTGTGTGTGTGTGTGTGTTTGTGTGTGTGACTGTGTTTGGTGGTGATAGGTGTGTGTGTGTGTGTGTGTGTGTGTGTGTGTGTGTGTGTGTGTGTGTGTGTGTGTGTGTGCACGTGTCTGTGGGTGTGACAGTTTTGAGTGGTGATGATAGGTGTGTTTGTGTGTGTCCGTGAGTGTGTCGTGGTTGTGGGGGGTTGGGCTTGTTAAGATAATTAAACAATCAGCTGGTGCTTTATTGCGTTTGAGCTGGAGGAGGAGGAGGAAGAGTATGAGGAGGAGGAGGAGGAGGAGGAGGAGGAGGAGGAGGAGGAGGACTAGGGGGAGGAGGAGTAAGAGGAGGAGCAGCAGGAGGAGGAGGAGTTTGAGCCAGAGCCGAGAGGATTGAGAGTTGAACTCCCAAACCGAGTGGTTGGAGAGTTCCACCCAGCCTCCACCTCCCGAACCCCTCTGCTCGCAGGCTAAATCAGCCCTCATGAGTGCAAACGGCAATGCTAGTTTTCCTGGGGATCCTGTTCGAAAAGACCTGCTTTACTATATCCTAAAAAAGCCTTTTCTCACGGGCCTTATAAACCTAGCAGCCGGCTTGGTTCTTAAAGTTTGCAGCAAGTGGGCCGTGCTAGTGTTCAGATGAAACCAGCAAAGTGAACAAGGCCCATTGTTGAGTTCTATTTACTGCTGAATGCTTGGAGGGAGATTTCTCTGTTGACCCAATCGTTTCAGATTAAAACGTGTGCAGTGGCTGTTGTGTGTTGTGTGTTGACGTAGCGTTGCCATGGTGGCGAGATATGTGAAGAGTGGGGCACATGTGACAATGAAGGAAGGACTGGTGTGGAGCTCTCTCGGGAAGAAGAGAATGTAGAAGTAACTTAATACCAGCCAGTGTTTACAGTAATTGTCCCGATTACACACAATCCCACACTCACAATCACGTAAGCTCGCGCACACACACAAAAACACACACACACACACACACACATACACACACAAACACCCACACACACACCCACATATGTGCACACACGTACACACACACAAACACACATACAGGCGCGCACACATGCTACGCTCAACCAGGCAAATTAATCTGCCAGCGAAGATCCGGTTTAAGTGAGAAAATGATTTCCCAGAAATACCAGTGACGTGTTTTCACATCCTCTCTCGCACTCTCTTCCTCTTTTCACTCTCCCACTCTTTTTCTCACCAACACATACACACAACAACACACACACACACATACACGCACACACACACAAACATAAATGCATGCACAATTTCATCCGTTTTCAACGTATTTTTTCCAATGGCAGTGGTTAGGTATGAGGTGGTGATAAGGGCGGATATCACCACGACTAGCAAAACCACCACCTCCAGCCACCCCAACAACATCACTCCCATTGCTTTCCACCATCACCGCTGCTCTCTCACTATCACCACCACCACCACTGCTCTCTCACTATCACCACCACCACCACTGCTCTCTCACTATCACCACCACCACCACTGCTCTCTCACTATCACCACCACCACCACCACCACTGCTCTCTCACTATCACCACCACCACCACCTTCACCATCATTTCTTCCACCACCTCCACCCACCTCAACGACATCACTACCACTGCTCTCTCACTATCACCACCACCCCCACCTACACCACCATCACTTCCAACAGCTCACTATAACCACCAGTACCACCACCTCCATCACCACCATCACTACCACCTTCTCCACGGACCCCGTCATCACCTCCACCACCGTCTGGCGTAGCCGTAGTCCAGGCTCCTCGTCAGGCTCTAGAGCCGGGGACAGCGATCCAGCAGCGCCAGACGCTCCGTAGGGCAAGATGAGAAGGAGCGCTGCTTTCCAGGCCAGCGAAACCAACCTGCCCAGCTCCCCTTTCCCGTTCAATCTTTTAGACTTTTTCACCCGAATCCCCAGATCGGCCCGTAATCAAGGAATGCCGACTGGGTGCCGCTCAAGGCGATCGCAAGCCCGAGAGAGCAGAGAACGTTCCCGGTGTGGATAGCTCAGACCTCCAGGGCTCCAGAGCGATTCCGGGCAGAACCATTTCATGTAGCGTATGCGCCCGGTTGTAATTCTAACTGGGGCGTCCAACTTCAATATATCGCTGGATTACAGCGAGAAAATATGTTGGGGGTGGGAAATGGACACTCTTTCAGTGGGCACTTCTATGGGGGATTAAAGTGTTCTCTGTTTTCCCTGTCGTTTGATGTTTTAGGATTTATTTTTTAAAGAAGTGATCACACATCAAGTCACACTCCTAAACGTCTGATGAGAAAATTAGACTTCAGAACAATAAAGCCGGATCCAAAAAAGAATAGCAGTAGTGAATAGTAATAGTTCATCGTTAGATTCCTCGTAACCAAACCTGAAAGACTTGGCAATCATTAATGTGTTTCCATTTTGTCTATACCTTTTTTCCAGAAATCTTCTTAGCTAATAAGTACTCTTTTAACCTACTGTAACCAAAAGAAAAAAACAAAGTCATATTGGGAACATCTCTACGCAAGAATATATAAACCACCCCAAAGACAATACTGTATGGAGTTCGCACCTCAACCTACAATAAAGACCAATACAAACTAATACTCAATGAAGTATGCATTGTACACACAACCACACACTCACACACACACACACACACACACACACACACACACACACACACACACACACACACACACACACACACACACACACACACACACACACACACACACACACACACACACAGGCACAAACAGACACATCTAGCCGTACAGAGTAAGGGAATGCTCAGCCCTTTTTACATCTACATACTGTTTGGTGTTGTGGTACTGTACCTAGCCTCATGAAAGAATTGAGCCAGTTTGGATTATGTCTTTTCTGGTGAGTTTGTTGTGAAGTTCTCGTGGCGAGATACAGAGGGGCTTAAACGGGTTAGTAAACGGGGCATATCCTACTTGCAAAGCTCCCATCTGCGGCCACAGTTTCATGTCGGCCCGAAACTGTGGCCACCATGAAACCCCACAAGGGCCACAGTTTCATAGAAGATAACAGGCTCTGTTCTGCTGCTTGTGCCCTGCGAGCCGTCACAAAAAGACACCCACACACACACATATAGACCCCCCTTCACACCCACACAAACACGCACAGACACAGTTTTTCCAGAGCAGGTGTGAGTGATTGCTGTGTAAGCCTAGTGTGAACATAGGTCTATAATGACAAAGACCTCCCCCCCCCCCCCCCCCCCCCGACACACACACACGCTCATATATAAACCCTGACTCTCAGAGAGTACAGAGTGGTAGGAGAAGGGGGTTGGCTGGGGGGGTCGGAGGTGGTGCGGGGGTCAACGGCACATGTTACCCATCCACCTGCACCTTGGCAGGCAGATGATGCGATGATGTCATAACAACCCCCTACCCTGCCTGGTTTAACCTCAGCTGACCCCTTGTACTCACCCTGGTGACCCCTGGAGCCATCTGTTAGGGTGCCTAGCCCAGAGTGGGGACTGCTTGCTGAGATGGGGGTGAGGTAGGCCAGGGTTGGGGGTGACGTGGGGGGGGGGATGGTGGGGAGGAACTTAATCTCCTGATTTAGAAATTCAGAATCCAATTTTGTTGATCCCGTCCGAACAAAACAGCATGCTGCCACAGGTACTCTCCTCAATAAAGCAGGCAATATGGTCCAAATAGAGAATAGAAAGTTTGATTAACAGTGAATGTGAAAATAAAAATAAAGTAAGGCTTAGCTTGGGCATAAATGAAAAAGAAAAGCAAGAATGCACATGGATCATAAAATATAAACCATTGCTATAAACGATGAAACTATAGAGGTTGATATGCAAACGCTGTAGAAACGGCCAACGTAACGTTGTTGTTTGGGCAGCTCATCGTCTGCTTAGATTATCTGCGTTTGGAAGTTCAGAAATTCTTCCCATGTGTTCAAGATTCGCTATCGCTGAGATGTGTTTTCGGAACACACAATCAAAAAGAATTCCAAAAAGTGCTCCGTAAACACGCACTTCTACGCTCACACAAATTCTGACTTTTTAAGAATTTGTAAGCAACCTGCTTATAAGCAGCGGTGAGGCAGTGGGCCTGTTTTGACCGCCCAGAACTTGGGAGCTCAGTGTGTAACAGGGACCGCAGTCTGCTATCTACAGCCCACTGGAACCCCTGTTTAAGTATTTCTAGCCTTTGTGGGGTTATGCAGTGAATCTCTCAGATTCAACCTTTAAGTTCTGCTCGCACGTTAATGTATACAGAGCGAGATACCTGAGCTGTGCTGTGAGCCCTGGCTTGTGTTACATTGTTGTGACTTGCATCACTTTCCATCACCTAAATAGGCAAAGGCAAACCATGAAAACCGATACAGGTTAGTTGCAGTATGTCAACTATTTGGCTAGTCCCCAACGCTACAATGTGTACCCTGAATGGATTTTGGGAACTACGGGAGATTAATCAAGAACCTTTCTGGAATACAGAGCCAGGAAATTAAATTATGAGTGTGTGTGTGTGTGTGAATGAGAGTAAGGGTGTGTGTGTGTGAGTGAGTATGTGTGTGTGTCTGTGTATGTGTTTGTGTATGTGTTTAGTCTCTCCTGTTGCTGTTGACCCGTTGACCCTTTGACTCCCCCTTTGCACCTGTTTCAACAGTAATCACAGCTTCTCTCTTTATCTTTCTCCCTCCCTGTCTAACTCTGTATCCCTCTCTATCTGTATCTCTCTCTCTGAATCCCTCTCTGTCTCTATCTCTCTCTGTCTCTATCCCTCTCTCCCTGTATCTCTCTCTCTCTCTCTCTCTCTCTCTCTCTCTCTCTCTCTCTCTCTCTCTCTCTCTCTCTCTCTCTCTCTCTCTCTCTCTCTCTCTCTCTCTCTCTCCCTGTATCTCTCTCTCTCTCTCTCTCTCTCTCTCTCTCTCTCTCTCTCTCTCTCTCTCTCTCTCTCTCTCTCTCTCTCTCTCTCTCTCTCTCTCTCTCTCTCTCTCTCTCTCTCTCTCTCTCTCTTTCCTGTGGGAGATATATGTTATGGAGTTGACTACCAGTTTGTCTCATTCCTTCCTACCAATCAAATGAAAACACAGCAAGAATCCATCGGCTTCGGCCAGGAACTGGCGTCCATCGAGGAAGTGGACAGGGCTATTAAATTATTACTTTGTTGTCTTTCAGACCAATAACACCGCCCTCGTTTATGGAAGAGACGCAAAAACGACACACCCCAGAAAGGGTTATACTGCAGGCCAGGCACATATTGGTTTGCTTTTTTCTGTAATAACATCCTGGAAGATGTATTTATTTTAAGATGAAGGCCTTTTGAGGCAGGCACATGCCACGGGCAGCCCCATACAGGTCCTGATGATGACAGTGCTGTGATGGTTTTGGCTTTAAAAGGCTGCAGGATGGAAACGGTTTAGTCCTGAGTACCGGTGAGTCACATGTCCCGGTCACAGGACGGACAGCATAGACACCCTGGTCCTTTGAACACACCCATGCCACACACATACACGCAGCCTTCACAAATAGACCCACACACAGACATACATAAAGACCCACACATACAAACACACACAAACACAGATACACACATGCAAGGACGCAAACACATATGAACCCAAACCGACATGAATACATTCACGCACACAAACATAAGGGCTGCCCACTGCTCCAGTGCCGCTGCTATTGACTTAACACACCGCACCAACAAGATACACACACACACACACACACACACACACACACACGCACACACCGGTGTGAGTGTGTGTGTGTGTGTGTGAGTAGGCTCTGGTGTGTTTTCTATCACGCTGCTATTGTGGTGTGTAATGTGGCGTGTGTGTGTGGTGTGTTTTATATTGTGTTGTATCCTAATAAGACAGCTGTCTCTGTGTCCTCTCTAAAACCTTAACATAAAACATTTACCAATCTAATTTAGTTGGTGTTCACAGTATCAAATCACAAATGCTCTCAACAGGAACCTCTTGATTACGCAAAACGCAATGTTGGCTTCGTCTCACATGCTGAAATCATTTGAAAAAGATGACTCAAATATCGAATAATTGCCGTTTTTCAAAACAATCTCCCAAAACATGTTTTGACATTAGAAAAATAACTTCCACACTCTTTCTGTTAATGTTTTCTACGGAAGCCGAGAACGGCCATCGATTATTTTATTTTTTTATGCACTGTTATCTCGTGATAACGACTTATTATCTCGTTATCTCGATATAACAAAGATCGTTTTCTCATGATAACGTGATATTTTTTCCCCTTCGTTTTCTCGTGATAACGAGATAGGACTCGAGGACGAATCTGAAAGCCATCTCTTACAGAAAGGCACAATGCAATTTCTGCCTGTGTTAGACCTTGGTTGAAGTAGGTCCTGATGCGTTGATCAATAATGTGATCTGCCATTTTCACCTCCCTGGGACACACCTGGATCAGACAGTGGAAGCTCTCGTAGGCTGAAATCAGCACGATCACATTAACCAGCGGCAAAAGTCTGTCTGTTATATCGAGATAACGAGATAATTAATTCGTTATCACGAGAAAACGACCTTTGTTATATCGAGAAAACGAGATAATTATTTCGTTATCACGAGAAAACGACCTTTGTTATATCGAGAAAACTAGATAATTAATTCGTTATCACGAGAAAACGACCTTTGTTATATCGAGAAAAAGAGATATTAAGTCGTTGTCACGAGATAACAGTGCATAAAAAAATAAATAATCGATGGCCGATCTCGGCTTCCGTAGTTTTCCCATTTCTTCCACATTTCTGGTGCTATTACAATAACTAATTATTCAAAATGTCCCAACAACTTCCGATCCAACCCAACCTTTCTTTAATATCCCTTCCACAATGCATTGCAGTAGGAGAAACAGAATCCTAGGGTGGGACGTGTCGCTGTGTTCGATTTTTCACTCATTCCCTAATCCCAATAAAGCGAACACTATATCGTACACTATTTGGGAACAAGTATAAGGGGATTTTGGACCCTAATTATGCAACTAACATCTGTTGCGTGACGTGTATTGGTTGCTTAAAAAAGCCCAAACATGTTATATGTCACCCTGTGACAGCTAATTGGCATGAAGGACCGGTATGTGTCGACCTATTTGATGAATCCGATGACAATGAAACCTGCTGTGCATCATGGGATACCATGCAGAAAAAAGTTTGCATGCGCATGGCTATTAAGTAATGCACTCAAGAGGGAACCCGAGTCGTTGTTTAGTAATAAACCTTGAAATTATTTGTCATGATGGGTAGACATCGTTCGACACTGCCATAGCCTCTCTCATGCGAGACGGGGCCAAACAACCTTTTGGTGAGGCTAGGGTTGGGTATATTTAGCTTTATTTCGGATCTTACATTGGTAACTCTTTTGATTCCTCTCAATGTGGACAACAAAAAAATCCCATGATGCCTTCTGATGTACAAGCCCTTTGAGCCAAATGTGCGACCCAACAATGGATGTCTTCTCTCGCCTTTGCTCTCTCACACCCCCCGGTCACATGACCGCCAGACAGCAGGGCCCGGCGGCAGGCGAACAGGACACCTGTTCTTCTGCTGTGATTATGGCCCGTTGCCAACCAGACATAATATTGATTTTCTGATTTTCTCTCCCATTGCACACAAGCCTGCAGAGATTAAAAGAGCCACCCCCCCCCCCCCCCCCAAACACCCTATACCTCCTCCTCCACCTCGCCCCTCCTCCAAAAGACCGTCTCATTTGTTCCATCTTGTCATTGTGAAATTGACATTTCAAAATGTCGCAACAACTATGTCAAAGTGTCTGTCTGCATTTGGGCTTGTGTGTGTGACAGGAAAGAGAGAGAAATCCTCTTCATCATGCAGGGTGAAGCACAGCATGCGAAGGTTCAGGTTCAGTTGGATTTCCCCATCCGCTAGGGGAAATATGTTTTATCATTTAGTTTTTTTTAAATACCGTTAAAAATAAAAGTACAATATCCCCCCTCATCCTGTCTCGTTATTATGAAGTCGTCATGGAGATATAAAAAAAAGTAAATGTTATATATCAACAAGCAGGAAATGTAAAAGGAATACTGGTACACTATTCTACTACTATTATAAATGTAGTACCATTTTACATACGGCAGATTTCAAAGGTTGATGTATTCATTACATGCCCCCATACAACTGAATTAATGCCACTCGGTCGCTCCTATGGATCTAATATAGGGTCGCTCCCTCTCTGCCGAAGGAAAACACTGGCATCATGTGGCCGAATGTAGTATTGCATGTTAAACTCTGTGTGTGTGTGTGTGTGTGTGTGTGTGTGTGTGTGTGTGTGTGTGTGTGTGTGTGTGTGTGTGTGTGTGTGTGTGTGTGTGTGTGTGTGTGCGTGCGTGCGTGCGTGCGTGCGTGCGTGCGTGCGTGCGTGCGTGCGTGCGTGCGTGTGTGTGTGTGTGTGTGCGTGTGTGTGTGTGTGTGCGTGTGAGACTCACTATACAGACCTGCCCTCTGTGTTTTTAACTTGGAAATAGTGACTATGACTTTGTTTGTTGTTTCCATAGCTAAAGGTACTAATTGTTCACCTTTTCTGCATAATTGAATGTACAGCAGGACGTATGTTGCATCGGCCATATGCGCCAAATAGATAGACAAACATAAAGCTAACACTGTTGGCCTACTGTAGATACAAATAAAGACTTCAGCTGCACAACTTCAACTTGCTGTATTTCCTCTAACCCAATGGTAATGTATTATGGTCATGTCTTAAACCTGCATATAGCTATAACTGTTGCTAAAACTCAAGCATCTCGCTGCTAATGGAGAAGGATAGTGCTGGTTAACCTCATACTATGCAGCTTCATTAGGACGCATTAAACATTCTCATGGAGCCATGGGTTGAATGTTTAATGTTAAATAGCAATAGTACTTGTACAAAGTTAGGCTTGGTCTTAGTCCAATTCGTAGACATGTGTTGGATATCTACGCAAATATGTAGTGAAGACGTCTCAATGATTGCAAGCAAAGAGTTGATATGTTTGCTTTTAGATGAAAAGTTAAACATCATGTTAAGGTAAAAACATAGTATTTTAAGCTTCCAGACCCCTGTGAACCAACCAAGTAGCAAATAAATAGTTTGGTATTTTACGTTGAATTGGATATTTGAACATTTCAAATATAATTCAAGTGGCTCAATTCAACCGCTCTGGAGGCGGTGTTGGCAAATTTAGAATGAGAAAAAAGTTCACTTCACACCGGTGTTTGTTGTGATCTGTATTGCTTTTTAATGTGTTTTTTATTTCTTTTTTTCAGAAATAGTAAAAGCCATACAATATAGCAAACCAAAAAAATACACTGCTCTGTACAGGCATCGTAGCTCATTTACACACATTCTTAGTCCAGACACTACTGGAGTTTCCTTCTTGGCAAAAAGTTAAAACAAAATAAAGAAAATAAAAGACAAACGCAAACATTCAATTGTGGCAGAGAGAGTCTTTTTGTTTTTCTGAAGATACGTAGACTCATCTTACATGTATCTGGTCCTTGTCCTGACACAGAAATGTAGACTAGACAAGTAACACTTCAAACCAACATCCTGCTAGACATGATAGCTTTTATTTTGAAGAACACGATGAAGTAGAGATTAGTGCCGCCAAGCTTGAGCATGCAGCCTCTATCTTAGGACACATTGTAGTCATGTTAAAAAAAAAATGCGCCCATAAGTGCTTTGTTTGTTCATTTTGTGTTTTTGTTTTAATATTTATTTTGATATTCTTTATTTTTCTGGTTAAGATCGTCCTAGATTTTTGGCCATATCTCAGTAGCTACGCCTTGCTTCAAACTTGAATCTATAAAGCTTCATACACAGTAACGTCCATGATGTCTTAACCTTCCTGGGACTAAAATAAAACACAAACAAATAAAAATCAACAAGCAAAGTGATTTGCAAGTTCGAAATAAAATGGACTGAATCACAGTTAAAACACTGTATCCGAATAAGACAGGATCTTTTGTGATGGCCCTTTTTTACCACACGAGGGCAGAAGTGGCAAAGTAAGATAAATGCCCCTTTTCTTCTGCACACAATACTTAGGACGGGGAGATGTGCAGAAGGAAAGCATTGTTTCATCTTCTACACATGCAATGAACACCATGCAATCTCTAATGATATTTTGATGCTGTGTTCTGCGAATACGAATAGAAATGTCAACATTTAAGTGCTTACTTTAGATTGCGTATTTTGTAAAACTCGGTTGAAGTTGGATTCAAATTTGTATTGGCGTCATGGACCGATTTTCAAAACAAACTTTCATACAAAGCGCTCATCTCCTGTCAAAGAAGCTTTCTTGACGGTGAAAACAAATTAAGCATAATATCATAACGCTGTGAAAAAACATATTCAAAACAAACAGTGACACTCTTTAAAATGCACACACTTTACATCATATATATTTCAAGGCAGTTTAAAGTTGTGTTTTTTAGCCAAAATAAAGATATTTTTTTCCTTGCTTTCAGTAATCTTGATGCATACTATATAATACATGTATACAGGTTAACATAGAGCAACATTGCAAAAAAAATAAATACTTTTAGTCAACATTTGAAAGTTTAATATAGCTTTTAATACGTATATTTATATGTTTAGCTTACTTCCGGGTAGGAGGTGAGAGTTAACTGTTTTAAAGTCAGATGCACAGTGATAATAGCTTCTTCCTATTTGTGTATATTCTATTTGATTTTTTTTCTCGGAAAATAAAAATGTAGAGTGCGATACTAGTGCAAGCCTTTTATGTGAAGATTCGCATCTCAAAAGACCCTTTTAGCCCTTCTAACGGTGAATAAACGGACAGTGTGGCTATGCGGTGCCGTGCAGACGGGGGATGGAGGGGCGAGCGCAAAGATCGGCGCCCTTAAGGAGATTTTCGTAGTTTTCGCCAATCAAAGCGATCGAGAGTTGCTTGGACACGATGATTGGATGACATTCTCGCGATAATTTACACGAATACAAGTACGGAAAACGAAAACAAACTGCAAAATAAGGACTACGGTTGAGCGGATTATTTGCATTGGTGGACAGAACATACGCTTACCTAGCGACGCTACGTGGCTATATAGAAATAACTTCGGGAAATCCTCATTCCGTTTAGTTGCATATATAAGAGATCTGTTCGTTTTTTTATTGTCTTATTTTCTTTACAAAGCTCTTTGTTAAAAAAAAAAGGTCAGGCACCATAAGGCATCTAATACAGAACTACTGGGAAAGCTGTCGAGAATATGTACATGACCTTGCCTTATGCAAAAGCGTCCTTAAACATGTTTGCAGGAGGCAAAGGTGCATATTTTTCTTTTTTTTCTTCTTCTTTTCAAACTAGGTTGACCTACTGTATCGCTACACAGACAAAAATAAACAGTTCAGTAAATTTGATTAAGCAGCCATATTTTGTCTTTTTTTATACAAAAGGATGTTTTCCAACCCTCGAACAGTGGAACACTATATTCAACCTGGTTTCTTTTTCTTTTTAATCTTTGGTTGACCAGTCGAAAGCCTGATAGATTAGGAAACCACCCTTACATCACGCAACTTGCCATATTCTTTACCCAAAAACCTAACAAAACAAAAAAAATGTATCTCCCTAAAACAATCGCCACAAAACATCTGCTCACGTGATGTCATTTCCTCTTCCTGATCGTGTATCGCCCCCGGCAACAGGAGGACAGAACAGTCCCCCCCCAACCCCTTACTTTCAGCCACGCCCCCATTCTGCACTTCCTCTGTTCCATTCTGAGGTCCACTCAAGAAGAAAAGCACACGGACAAACGCGCACAGACACTCACACACGCGCAAACACACACACAGACACAACCTGTTGAGGTTCTCAATAGAACGAAGAAACAAAACACACCTCTTATTGTCTGCTCAACAGTCAAGCACACACTGTGCTCAACACACAATCATGTCCACGTGCACAGACTCACACATCAGCCTTAACATAACACAAAAGAAAGAAAGGGAAAAAAAAGGGAAAAAAGGAAAGAAAGCAGACATAAACAAACGTTGAAAGGTCCAGAAAGTCCAAATTCAAACAGAAGTGTTCTTTGAAACTTTTTGAAGAACGATGAGAACCAAAACAACCAAAGGGTGAAAGAAAAAGGCGCCAGGGTTTTTTTTTTCTCGCCGCCCTTCATCGCTTCTGCGCGGCGATCATCTTCAGCACGAAGTTGACGATGGCGTTGGCGGGCTGCTCCGGGTCCATCTCGGCGAAGAGGTGGCTGACGTTGTCCGTCGTGCTGCCCTGCTTCCTGGCCACAAAGCCGAAGAGCCTGGAGGAGAGGAGAGGGCGAGAGAGAGGACACAGAGGTCAGGGTTCAGGGGGGTCAGGTTGCTGTTGAAAACCCAACCGCCCAAAGGTCCTGGGTTCAATTCCCAGATCTGCAGCCTAACTGTAGCCTGCCTACTCCATAAGGAGATCTGAGAGGAGTCTACCTCAAACGTTTCACACTCAAAAATATGCTTTGGATAAAACCGTCTCATCAGTAAGTAAGGTCATAGCAAATGGGTCAGGACATTGTCACAGAGGCAGTACAAGCCAAAAGGGCTTCACCGTACAGGCATAATGTTTGATGACAATCTTCAACCCCAATAAGAGAATGAAAAAACATAAAACCCAGTCTGGGAAAGTAAGAAACCTTTGAAAGCAACAACTTTTGACTACCCAATAAAGTCCACAACAGCTCCTATTTTATGACTTGTCCGAGGTGGCCAGGGGGCTGTTAGGTGATATGCCCAGAAAGATCTTGTGTGAGGGGATTATTTGTCTGCTTGCGTGCGTGTGTGTGTGTGTGTTCAGTTTTGATGTGTGTGTGTGTGTGTGTACCCAGATTTCGTCACTGTGTCTTGCGTCATCGGTTGTTTTTAATCTCACGACCACTTGCTTGGACGTACAAGAACCATTCGTTATTTATTTGAATCCACTTACTTTGCTGTGCCTCCTTCCGATTTGTTCCACCTAGCGAGACACGGAACACATGTCATTCATAATGTGGAGACGAACAGAAGAACTGGTTTTAATGTGTTGTAAAAAAAGTAAATATTGAATGAGAGAAGGCTGAAGCACTCACTTTCTGTCCTGTGGGTCGATGTCACAGAATGTCACGCTGTTGGTCGGGTAGTGACGTCGGAAGAATAGCCTCGGGAAGAAATGTTGCTATTAATTTCTTGAAATTACAATACAATACAATACAATACAAAATGTGAGTTCAATCATGGCTTTGGTAATGACTTATTGAAAATATAATTTGTTATGGACATATGCAGAAGAAAATTGGAACGACTAATAGTGGTTTTATCCAGTAATTCGATCGTAAAAGTTCTGTTGGCTAACTTAATTTACTGCCAATGGATTTTGAAGCATGGTTTTGAGGGCTGATTTCACCTTCAGTGGGAGGAGTTTTAACTTCAGCGGGTTTGTTTCTAACTTACTTCCTCTGGTTGTCGGTCAGAGTGATGCCTTGCGCCGACACCTTGAAGTGCACCACTGTTGCGGTAGGGGGCGTCCCAGCAGCCAGTGTCTCGGATATCGCCTTGGCAACGGCCTGAGGGCCTGTCAGAGACTCCATGTCTACTGAGTTGATGTAGAGCACATTGCATGCTGGGAAAATAACAAACCGCAAATTCAGTTAGATTATATCAAGTTGAAATGGTTTGTGCCAGTAATGCATTGTCATGGCGGCATTTTGTTTCCAGGTCTTTATGTAAATAAACAGTGTTAATGTTATTAACGGTATAGTCATTCACAGAGATGTTCAATAAGGTTGCAAGCGGCCTATTCATGCAAAAAACATTTTATTCACGTCCGGAACATGCTTCCTGACTCAAGGCTGAACAATCCATAAGGGAATGAACAAAATTCTAGCAGCAACATGTTTACCAGAAGACATTACTGCCATTCATCATGTTATGTTATGTTAAAAGACACATTGACCCAGATGGCTCGTTCTGGTACGATACCACACTCACTCAAGAGACACACACGCAAGATAGCTTACGTACATACATACTCACGCATACACACACAGACACACACATTTTCCAAGGCACATGACAGTCCTAACGTTGAAAGATGCAAGGGGGAACATTCCAGCAGGGGACTGAGAGAACAATGTGTGGGGTTTACCATGGGAATCATCAGGGACCCTCTGCACTGAAGGAACTTGGAAGGGATGATAATAATTGATTTGAAATGAATACGGATGCTTCAAAAACATACTGATGTTGCTTATAGTTTGTGTTATTATTACATTATTGAATTCACAGTTACATAAACAACCAATGGCATTGGTTTCACCCAGTATACTTATTAGTTTTACCTGCTCCTTGTTTTAGTCGCTCGGCTAGTGGGTTTGTTGCCACGGGAACCACCGGCGCCTCCTCATTGAGATCTGTAGTGGAGGGAGTAGGGGGAGATTGTTGCTGAAGATAATGCTACTCACAATCACTTCAAAACAGATATAGATGGATACACAGACAGACAGACAGACAGACAGACAGACAGACAGACAGACAGACAGACAGACAGACAGACAGACAGACAGACACGACACTAACTGACCTGTGGTGGGGATCAGCAGCTTGCATGGCAGGGCCAGGGGTGTGATGGCATGTTGGTAGACCAGCGCAGACAGACAGCCTGCAGCACACAACCACAACACAAGGTAAGAAGTAGGGACCAGAACAATGAGGAAGTACATGTGTGTGTGTCTGTTTGTGTGGGTGTGTGTTGAATGCCAGCTCCTACCAAAGAAGGGTTCATTGGGACACCCCTTCAGCTTCACTCCTTTGGGGCTGCTCTCTATCAGGAAGTGTCTCACCAGCTCATTGGTGATGTCACCTGCTGCACACACACACACACACACACACACACACACACACACACACACACACACACACACACACACACACACACACACACACACACACACACACACACACACACACACACACACACACACACAATCATTAAAGGAACAAATAAGTCATTCAAGAGGACAGTTAATGAACGCAGGGACCTGAAAGAGTTGGTAATGGTCAGACTTCCTGCTCAAGGACGCCTACAGTTGAGGCTGTGGACATTTGGGTGTGTGTGTGTGGGGGGGGGGGGGGGTGGGGGGGGGGGGGTATGAGTCAAGCACACCTACACCAGACCTCAGCCTACCTTTCTTGGTGGGCTGCACGGTGGGCGGGGGGGAGGCCACCTTCATGGCCAGACCGTAGGCCCCCCGGAAGGAGTGGCTGTCCCGGATCACGAAGGCCCCCGGCTCCCTCTCCTTCAGCAGGCAGATGGCTGGGGGGGACAGGTGGTTAGGGTCACGCTTTAGTGTGCATTAGTTGAGTTAACAGGGAGTTTTGACTTAAGGTTTTTGAATATTTATAAAATATATAGACCTACATATATATATATATCATTATTCGTTATTCATCTCAGATACACCAACCATGACGTTACAGGATGAACCTTGAATAAACCGTGTAATTTTCCTCCGAGGACTCACAATTCAGACCCATCTTACTCTCTCTCCTCGCTCTCTCTATACCGTAGGAATCACCCGTATTACGATATTTTTAATTGTTCTCTCCTCTCCAATTGCTCGGTTGTCCTAATGACATCAAACCCCACATGATGTGAGGCTAAGCCCATGTGATAGCTTCTGGGACGGAACAGGAGGAGAGTCTCTGGATTCATGGCTGGCGTTCTCTCTCAGTGTGTGTCAGCCAGACCGTGTGTGACACTTCAAGGGAAAGAGGGAAGAAGGGAACGATCCTTTCCTCCTGCCTTCCCTTGAAGTGTCACAGATGGTCCAGCGGAAGGAAGAGAGAGAGAGAGAAGGACGGAAGACACAGAGAGGAGGAACCACAGCTGTGCCTTAATGCTCTGCATCTGCTGTGGATTTCCCAGAGTATTGTATTGTAGTGTGGGTGTGTGTACGGTGTGTGTGTGTGTGTGTGTGTGTGTGTGTGTGTGTGTGTGTGTGTGTGTGTGTGTGTGTGTGTGTGTGTGTGTGTGTGTGTATGTGTGTGTGTGTGTGTGTGTGTGTGTGTGTATGTGTGTGTGTGTGTGTTTTACGTGATGTCATTGCAGTTGAGCATGTGCTGATGCTTAAGATGAGCTCATTTGATAGGAGTCACGAGAGGAACAAAGGAAGAGGAGGGAGGTTTCGTATCCACAGTGATGTCTATCTGTTCATAAAGAATGTATATAATGAAGAACGAAGGGATTTGTGTGTGTGTTTGTGTGTGTGTTGTGCATGATAGTCTCTGTGTGTCTGAGTAAATTATTATGTGTGTGCACGCCTGCACGCTGGCGGTTTTTGTAGTGTTTGCCTAACGTGTTCACATTTTAATCCAGAAGGAGGCCTTGCCCACACGACCTTCATCAAAATACTGATTACCGATCCAGCAAGAAATTTGAGGGCTGGCTTTAGGGCTCACCCAGAGGACAAAATAAATGGTCCGTGTCTAACTTGGACACGCACGTTTTCTCTCTCTATGAAACAGTCCTACGCCAGCCAGCTTTTAGAAATTACTTTGCTTAGTGTGCTTTTCATTTCACGCATGTTTATTTCCTGTTCTCCATTGAGAAGTAAACGGGATCTGTACTAAGTGAAAGAGATTGCCATTAAGCTCACCTTGTTCTCTGGATATCTCCGGCTTGTACCAAAACTTGGACGTGTCCTGTACGAACTTGACGTTCAGCCGAGACTCAGGACTCCCGTCTGGAAGAAGACCAAACACAAGAATGTTCAATACGTCTCCATGGCAGCCGAGACTTTTCAAGCGTATTCAACCAAGCACAGCGTCCGACAGTTATACCCACTGTATGATTACTTCTGACTAGAAACATAACTTACTGGACAGGTAATATTTTACTTCAATTTAGTAATTTGATTAACATTCCAAGTATAATTTGGCATTTTAATATACAACTTGTTTTTCAAGCTGGACGTACATTTTTCGAATCGACGGGGCACTAATGCCGCAAAGGATTAGATATTGCGGCCGTTTTCCAGGATAAAGGCCGGAGCGTACTCGCTCCGGCCTTTTTAAAAATGATTGTCGACACAAGTCGGTTAGAAAACGGTTAGAAACTGACTGCAGAAAGTCCTCAGGTTGTGTGATCAAACCCACAACCTTCGATGGTGATTCAAACCCCCGCCCATATACTCTACGCCGTACCTCCCCCCCCCCCCCCCTCCCCTGTTTGCTCCTGCTCCTGACGGCTGCGTCGTGCTCTCACCAGGCATGTTGAACTTGGAGAAGTCGGGCAGGGTGTGGAAGTATCCGGGCGTTCCCCCTCCGCCGGACAGCGGCGAGGAAGACGAGGAGGACATCTTGCCGTTGAGCGTGCCGTACGACAGCGCTCCGTTGGCCGGCCGCTCCCCGCTGGACATGCGCCTCTTCTCGGGCAGCTGGGGCTGGAAGCCCGGCGCGGGGCTGCCCTGCCGGAAGCCCCCCAGGGCGCCCCCGTCCAGGTAGCCGGCGGGGGACACGGGGAAGGAGGGCGTGGGGGGGCCCTGGTAGCCCGAGGAGCTGCTCTGCCGGGACAGGTTGCCGTGCCGCTCGTCGGGCGTGGTGTAGCCGCTGTGCAGCGGGTGGCGGTCCAGGCTGGGGCTCCGCTGGGAGGCCTGCGAGGCCGAGGCGTGGCGGGGCAGGACGGGACTGCCCTGGTGGGCGGCGGCGGCGCCTGGCTGGCGGCTCAGAACGGGGCTCCTCTGGGAGCCGGGCCCCAGAGAGCTCTGGCGGATCAGCACCGGGCTGCTCTGGCCGCCCTGGGACGGGCGCCGGGCAAGGACGGGACTGCCCCCCCCCGGACCCAGGGGCCCTTGGAGCCCTGGGGCCTCGAAGCCACTGCACGGCAACGGTTGCCGACCCAGGTGGGGGCTGCCCTGGGCGGCGGCGGCCAGGGCGGAGGAGGAGGGGCCGTGCTGCTGGTGGGCAGAGCCCGGGGAATACAGCGTGGGATGAGGTGCCGGGGCGTGGCCCCCGTGGAGGAGGGCCTGCATCGGGTCCTGGGAGGGGGGACCGGGGTCCGACAAGACATAGCCTCCCCCGACCAGGTGGCTGCTGGGGTGGCCGAGGTAGGAGAGGGTGGGGGCGGGGCCAACCAGGTAAGAGGAGGAGGGCGGGGTGCTGGAGTCCAGGTAGGAGGCGGGGGTGGGAGTGCCCTGGTAGCAGGAGGAGGGGGGCATGGGTTGGTAGGAGGGGGTGGTGGTGACCTGGTAGCAGGGTGTGGGCGTTGGCTGGTAAGAGCTGGGCATAGCCTGGTAAGGGGAAGTGGGCGTGACTTGGTAAGGGGAAGTGGGCGTGACTTGGTATTGGGAAGTGGGCGTGCCTTGGTATTGGGAAGTGGGCATGGCTTGGTATTGGGGGGTGGGCATAACCTGGTAGGAGGAACTAGGGGTGGGACGGAGGCTCTCCATTGGCTGGGAGTGGTAGCCCGAGTCAGTAGTGGGCTGGAAGGGAAGGCTGCTGGAGCTGTCCATCAACGGATGATCACTACGAGGAAAAAGGACAATTAGTATTTAATTATGACATTCAGACCTCTGGTCAGTATCAGAAACACGGATAGGGATGACCTTCTTATATCAGATATTTATCTGAAAAACTGGATTCCTTTCAATTTTCAATTGACAATAACTAAAAGAGAGCCAACCTCATAAAAGTGTACAGGGATAAAAGTCTTTACATTTTTAGATAAGAATTTTGCATTTAAGAAAATCTTTAAATTTCTTCATTATCTATTTCACATGTGACCATGAAAGTAGTTCTGTAGTTATTTCTTAATATCCTCTTTGACCAAGTAGAACTTTAAGTCCCATGATGGAAGGAGTCAATGACCATCACTGACCTGGAGATCTGGATGGGGCTACTGCTGGACAGAGGGGTGTTGAGGGCCTGGGTGGACAGCGGGCTGGGGGTCCTCTGGCTGCCCAGCACAGCCTCTCCCACTGGGCAGAGACCCTGGGGGGAGCTGGGACCTGGGGGGTCTCCGGAGGAGGACGCTGAACGGGCCACAGACTCCACGTAACTTCTCGGGGCTGTGAAGGACGGAGAGGAGAGAAAGGAGGAGATTTTAGTATGAAGGTCATTCAAGGGGGATCGAGGGACCTCTTTAACCGTGACAACAGTGGTTAGGGTTTTGGGATGATTTTTCTTTGATGAAGCAACATTCCATTGCGAATGATCAACTGGCGCAGTGATTGACGATTTTTTTTTTAAGAAGAATGTAATGTAGAGAACTTCTTATATTCAAATTTTGATTGATTGATCATAAAAATATACCATTCTACGTAAAAAGAACAAAAACGAAGAAGAGGGTTTCAATAATACAGCCGTTTACAACGCAAACTCTATTATTACTTTAATTCACTACCTCAATTAACGCAAGCCCAGATAAGGGTTCTCAATGTTGTTGAACTTCCCGTCGACAACCACTAGTTGGCAGTATTGCGTCATGGATGGAAAGTAGTCCTGCTCAAACGGTTAATGTTAAGCTAATGGTCAAAGTCACTTGGGAGTCGGGACATAAGTAAATGCCAAGTTTAGCAACATCTTAGATGACTGATACATTTATTATATTTACCAGGTCACCAATGGCTTCAACTGAAGTAGCGTTTTCCTATAGTTTCTTCAAAAACATGTGTTCAGTTGAGCAACATGTCAAAGGGCAGTGGTAAACAAACTGCATCTGTTCTCCTTCACCTGTCCTAACTGCTGAGTTCACATTACAAGTAAATGATGGCAATGCCTTTGTCCCAAATAGACCTTAGAAATGTCTGTTACTAGTAACCCTTTCATGATGGAATACTACCCGTGTTATCTGTTAAGATGTCGTATTTGATATAAAATATAATTAAGCCTCATACATGTACTTAGTTTGAGATTATTGTTTGTTTATATAATCTCCTGAATAGTATAAAAAAGGAGAGAGTGACTGCTGTGGAATGGATATTGCGGGACATTGTTAATAATAATTGTGCATCAATGACATTGTTAGAAGGTGTTCTGAGGGAAGAATGCAGGTGACCAGCAAATAGGAAGTTAACACAAAGGAAACGTGGAGATGACATGACTAAAGCCTGTGATGACCCGCTGTTCTTTCCCGTTCTCTTACCTTCCTCACCCTGATCGCTCTCATCCTCTGAGCGGTGTTGGAAAAAATGTACAAAAATAAATATGTATACAGTTAGAAAGATAACTAGGCTACATAGATCCTGCTCTAGTCATAAAAAAGGTTGAATCAACGTATCACGACCGCTTCAAAGTTGCTTCAGATCCAACCCTTCTAAGATCTCTCTTTGACTTGTTTCCAATAGGCTTATTATAATATTATAATCGGTGTTAATACGCATAAGGAGATTGTGCTCATAATTGCTTTTGCTAAGCCTAATCTGCACTAAAACATTAACAAACAGACCCTTTCAAGATATGACGTAAGATCACATTCTTCCTCGATCAAAGAGAAGAGAAAAAATATTGAAAAACAAACTTAAATATTCAGGCCCAATCGATGTGTGTTAAACAGCAGAGAGAGATGTTCTAGCATCCTCATCTTCAATACCTCATTCATTTTCACACATACAAATACATAATACCACGAGTGCATCCATTCTGAGGATGCCCCCCAATCCCTCCCAGTGAGAATCGAACCCGGATCGGACGGGAACTGACCTGAGCCGGTTTGGTTGAGCAGGATCTCAGCCGGATTGTGTGGTTTGAGCCCCAGTGCGGACAGCGGGGTCTTGGCGAGACCAGGGGGCGAGCGACCTAGTGAGGGGGGAAGGGAACCAACAACAGCCTGTTAACCACCACATACACATACACATACACATACACATTCGTCCTGACAGCTGATGCCTGTTGTAAAGCCGGTTACGCCGACGACTGCATTGCGCAGCCCTGTATGGCGACCGCATTTCAGAGGGATCAATGGCCCATGACACTATATCTTATATCATATGAGTCATGTATCAAATATGCAATGATTATTCAATCCTTATATCAGCGCATTGGATGATACGATTTGTATGTCAAAATGAGAAGTTAATTTAGTGTTGTGATTTAGAAAATAGGGCCCCACTTAAAGGCATTGAGCTGTCGAGACCAATACAAGACATTTTAAAAGCAGGGCACAGTAAATGCAGGGGACCCCAGGCACAGGCCACATGGGGAGGGGGAGGGTATGGCCATGCCTCATGCTCTGGCCAGTGGAGGTTTAGGAGTGGTGGGGTTCAGGGGGTGACATCATGCACGTGACCGGTAACAACGTGACACTGAACATTTGGTGAAACGGTGAAATGTGTCGAGCACATGTAGAATAACACAGGCTTGAATGGCTCGCTGTTCAAAAGTGAGTTTCTTGTTTAAAAGGGGGGAAAAAGGCTTTGGGGATTTAATGTTTATGTATGTGATATGTATGTGTCATGTATGTCTCACATTTGTCTCGTAAATGTCTCATGTACGTTTCATGTACATATCCTTTTCATTTGATGTTAAAATTTCAATATAGGTTTATTGACTTCTAGTACAAAAAACGAAATTCAGACATCAGACGAGCAACTTTAAGTGATTAAAATTCACTACATGGGGTGAAAGCACTGGGGTTTGAACTTTGACCCTCACTCAACCCCAAGGGGAAAGATAACAAACGGGGAGTTGCTTTCTGCAGCAAAATCCACGTTGTGACTGGAATAGTTTATGTTTTTGACCAACAAATCACTGTTTTGAATCACTGTCTCCTCCCCTCTTCCCAATTAAGTCACAACAAACAACAAGCAAGTAAAGCAAACAACACAACGACAACAACAACATTTTTGGGGATGAGCGGATGGCTGCCATGATCATTAGGGGTTGGGGCGATTAAACGGGTGGTGGTGGTGGTGGTGGGGGTGGTGGTGTACGGGGAGATGGGGAGGAAGTGAAACAGCAGCAACAGGAAACCAGAACCAGATGAGCCACACAGAGAGCAGCAGGCCGGTAGCGCTGGATTCACTACTCCTAAAATAAACAACACAGGATAGTTCTGTGGTTCTGGTCCCATCCGCAAGCACTGGGCCCACACAATGTCCCTCTGTCTGTCCGGCTGCATTGTCTGGCTGTTCATCTCTTGTGAAAGAGACGAACAGACTGTCAGACGAATAAAGTCGACAATATATATATTGAAAGAGACAGTGTGCGACTGTGTAATTTTGTGTGTGTGAGAGATAGTTGGAGTTTGTTTATGCTTGTGTTTGAGAGAAAGAGGGAGTATTGTATGCATATGTGTGTGTCTGTATGTGTGTATGTAAGTGCCTGTTTGTGTCTATGTATGTGTGTCTATGTATATTTGTGCGTCATGTCCGTCATCACAGACTCCGTCCTTGCTGCTCCCATGTGGCGGCCATGCAGTCTGAAGCATGTACACGTGTGTGTGTGTGACAGAGGGGAAGGGATAACTCAATGGTTGCTATGCAACAGGGACGACAACAAGAAGGAGCGGGGGGGAGGGGGGAGTTATGGGAGGCTGACATCGGTGCGCTGGGAACGGTGGAACTCTGAGGAAACATCTAGAAGTGACGTGCGTCCTCCACTTACCAAAGAATCCATAGCAATTCTTTGTACGCACAACCTAACCAGAAAATGTGCTCTGCACAGCCCGGGGCTTTTAGGGACCGGAATATTCTGGAAGTGTGCGCTCCGAGAGAGGTGGTTTCTTGTGTGTCTGCGGGTGTGTGAGGAGCTCAGGGATATTGTGGAAAACATGGAGAAACGGTGACTCTGGTTACAGGTGGTGGTGGCGGTGGTGACATTTAACTTGACTTGTTGCGCTCGACTGAGTGTAATCCCGAATTCTTTCCGACCTCGCCGGTGTGACGGAGCGAGACCTCGGTTTGAAAGAAAAGTCTCAGTGTCGTTTGAACCGAATGTTCCCTCACAGAAAAGGCCAACGGTTTCACAGTCGAGTGTAAAATGATGGGCGTTAAAAAATATGCCGGCCATTTTAGTGGGAAGGTTTTTACGGGTGAGCCTAGGGAGAGACAAGCGAGCTGATTGGATGATGTCATTGGTCGGAGCTCTGTAATGTTTGACTCATGTTTAAAACTCAGGAGGGGACGTTGTGTGAGTGTGTACGTGTGTGTGTGTGTGTGTGCGTGCGTGTGTGAGTGTGTACGTGTGCCTGTGCGTGTGCGTGTGTTTGTGTGTGAGAGAAGGGGGTAAGGTATTTAGCACTGACACTGGGCGCTGAATGTGCACACCATATGTGGATGTGCAGACAGACGGGAGAAGACAGAGAGAGTTGTGATCGTTTACTTTAACTCTCTGCCTGACTGACTCCGTCAGATCTATTTATCCCGGGGTATCCAAAGAGCCTGCTCATTAAGCTTGCTGTGTGTCTGAAACATTGAATTATCAAATATCTGTCATATGAGCTGGGTTAAATTAATTTCCGTTTCTAAATCCATCCATCTGTCTGCCAGCTTCCAATTTCTTTTTTCTTTTTTTTCGATGGGCAAGGATCTCATGAATATAGATGAATGTGGGATTTTGACTACATTGCATGTGATATTTTGACCAACGGGCATGTGACCATAACTGAATGCTGTGAATTCTGTGTTATATCAGTGAAGGTAACCCAGGACCAATATTTTCAAGTGACTTGTTTTTGTGCAAAATGTGCAGTAGGATTAGATTCCTGGGTGTAAATAGTGTGAATTAAAGGTATTTTCAGATTTCGATGCAGCGATTAATATTTTTCAGGGTTCATTCTGTCAATCTAAGATGAAACGGTTTGCTTTAAAAAAAGAAGAAAAAGATTTAGAACATCCGATTAATGAAGGTTTAAGTGCTCAAGCAATCACACGTGATAGAGTGAACATCATTTAACTATGTTTCTTCACGGAAATAGATCATTATCTATTTGAATGCAAGAACCTAGTGTTTAAACACGAAAGAGGATTGATTTACAGCTCATCAATTACGACATACTACTTATTTACCACATTTATCAACCATATTTGTTGGATAACTGTTGAGCATTTAACTGAAACCAACTATAATGGGCCTTATTCACCGAGCGGTCAACTTGGATCAATCTTGGTTCTGAACGCTAGCTGGTTGATGGAACTAAATGTAACATTCAGCTCATATATGGTAAGGAATATGGACGCAGAGCCTATGACATCACCAAATGGTTTACATACCACTGTTATTAGCCTTAGATTTAATAATATGACTTTGGCGACACCTTTGGCCGTAAGCGGTACTTGTTCCCAGAGATACAACCACTGATACTAAGTTACCGATCATAATTCTGCAAATGCAAGGGCTTTTATCAGAGGGCCACAGGCTCACTCACTATTGTGTTACCTCATTTGACTATAGATATTGACTTAACTTGTAGATATTTACATGAAAATATAGATATCACCATTTTAAGACTCTTTAATGAAATAAAACTGTCAAACTACTAAATATTTTATGTGGAAAAGAACTAGCCACTGAGATTCTAAGCCAATAAAGAAAAGAAAAGTATTCTCTATACATTAGGAAAATTAAATCACAAGTTTCCGTATGACTCGGAACGGGTACCTTTTTTTTGGTATACAACCACCACGAGCCACCTATTGGCCGTTAGATGAACTACACATCAGTCGCCTTCGCATGGTCATGGCTGCCGCTTGACTCAATTACATGCCCTTGCTAGCGTTTAGAACCAAGATGGCCACCAGCTGAATAAGACTGCCGAGATCCAATACCCGTACTTCCATGAGTAATATCAGTACTCACTGAGTACGTTAATTTTTCAGATGTGAGTGCTGTTCCAAATCGAGTACTCCGTGGTGCACTAACCGGAAATTACGATCACGACTGCCGCTGCGGCTCCTCCCCCGCAATAAACATCCCGCTTTGAAGGGTGAACTCTTTACGCCTAGCAGCTATAAAAAGCTATAAAAACTACAAAATGACTCTATTAATGCAGGCTATGTGGAAAATGTGCCGACTTTGGCTCAGCCTGGCTCCGCCTCTTCCGCTACGTAGCTAAGATGGCTGCCGTTGAGTACGGAAAGTGTCCTTCAATCCACACTTCACGATTAGCCCGTTTTGAGTACGACATCCGGGTCCTTGAAGTACACTTCTTTTCGCCGGATCTGAATTGGAACGTACTACGTACTCAAAATGTGGCTAGTAAGTACGGATAGTACGGGTATTGGAACACGGCACAATGGCTACAGTAAAATAAACAACCTTCTTCTCTCTCGCTAACTAACTGCTTACTCCTACGCCAGAGCTCCACAGTGCCCTCTGTCAGCGGGGCGGGGGACTTACACAGGTTGAAGTAAGGGGTTTGCGGCGACACAGGGAATGCAGGGGTTTGGGGGAAGACCTCACCACCAGCAAGAGGGGAGGGGCTCACGGGCCCCCCCGCCTCCAGCTCCTCGAAGGCCTCCCGGTAGCTGTGGATGTGCCTCTGCAGCAGGGGGAGGAATATTACAGGGTAGGGGGGCCACGGAGATACAAACACAAACACAAGAGACACACAAACACACAAAATGAACAGACAATTTTTGCATCAATACAATATCAAAGAGGAAGGGCCACGGACGGACGCAGACAAACAGAAAGACAGAAAGACAGACAGACAGCAAGGGGAAAATGGTTAGTTAATATTTTTGATTCAAAGTTTATTACAAGGTTTATCATGGTCAATGAAATTATTGTGACACAACTGCGGTCTATAATTTATCATAGATTGAAAAGAAACTAGGTATATTGTATTAAAATATGACCATATAATAAATAATAATGACACAAATACTTAATATCACAAACAATAGCAGCTACATCCCAAGTATTTACAGGCGGGCCGCTAGATGATTACGTGAATACGATAGCGATACAAGAATAAATTGCACAATCAGATATCATCCAGATAGCTCATGAGGGCAAAAACAGCAGAAATCTAATATAAAGTTACCCTTACCTCCTTGGGTCTCCCGCCGGGGTTCAAAGCGATGGCGTTAACAAACTCTGGCGAGACGCAGCGGATGGGCGAGCGAAGGGGTCCGTCAGGGCAGGTGGCGTCAACGCTGCCGTCCGGAACGTTCTGGAACTGCCCTCCGTCGCTGGGCACCCGGTGGCGCGGCGACGGGGCGGTGGGGTCCTCAAACGAAATCCCCCGAGACTGGACACCTGAGCGGGAACAAACACAGAGTTGCGTAAGACCCCGCAAAACTTATTTCTCGTTCTCATTGCTCTAATTCGTTATAGCCTAGAGCGTCGTGAAGAACCCAACATCAGGCCGTCATTCTGAGGTCCCCTTTCGCAGGGTGCTTGCTTAGATGCCTCCGGAGACGTGTGGGTTTCCACATGGGGGAGTGGGGACTATTTTAACGGTCGCACGGGCGGCTGGAAGCGAGGCATGAGGATGCACTGGGATGCATTGAAAGCCCGGCAAGCTGTGGCTCTCGCACAGCCTTGGACGAGTACAAAATGTAGACTTGACAACGACTGCAGTGTAAAGACACACACACGTACACACACACAAAGGGTTGCGTCAAGCAGGCTCATTGGGGTTAGAAGGATACACTCAGTGAGTTTTATCTGACACAAAGCATGATTTGTTTGCTTGAGTGTTTCAGAATCTGGAATTTTGCAGTCCTCGTGTTGTGAAACTGTGGCTAAGACACTCTATTTGGCTTCTTTAAAACAGCAGGTATCAGGAACTTCTGGTACAATTGACTTGGTACAAATCATCAGTTTACTGACTTAAGTGTTTGAGCAGCGTCTTTTCTGAAGGAAACTTTGACTATTTGTGTACGCCTTGGCTGAAAGTTTGTGAAAGGTTGAGACGACGACCTCCCCAACAGAAAGGTTGAGAGCTGAAAGAGGGCAATTGTGAAACACTATCGTAATTCACTTTATATCCTGACTCGACTCAAAGCAACCATTATCGGAAAAGGTTCTCCCTCCCTGTAGTTTATAACAACGTCAGCTGAAACTATGGCTATCCAATTAATTGATTAGCTACTAGCATTTTGATTACAGAGTACTCGGATTGATTGCCGTTTTCCCCCTTGAACAGCAGTACTGTTGGGACTAAGAGAGACACCTCCCTACTTCTAATAAATATAATAAATATATTAGTTAAATCCCCATAACTACTCATGTAAACAAAGGAACAAAGGCTGGCTAACAATGTGTCCCAACAAAGATGCAATGGATGGCCTTGATCCATGAGGTCCTAACAGACACACCCATCAGAGAGCACTGAGTGTTATGGAAACCATGAACAATATTTACCGCCTCTTCTGTTGACCTCTCTCTTAAACCCGAGCGGGCCAAAGCTAAGACATGTGGTGGAGTTAGCGATAGCATTCGCCTGCAGCTGTGAAAATGTAAAGACACAGTTAGAGATGTTTGGGAGTGAGGCCTACTGCCAGAGAGACATACTTTAGGTGGTTATAAAAAAAGGAAAACTATTTCCCCAACGGTTCCCGAGTAAGACAACCACAAACTGTCATTCTGATAATCTGGGGTTTAGCATTATTTTCATTATGAAAAATTATAATGGTTTTCTAATGGTGGATGAAAATATGCAGCTGATCATTATGGTTCCATAATACTGTAAAACCTATGATAACCACCTGCCAATCACACAGTCGCCAATAAAAAGTCTACTACTCATTTTAATTTGAATGCGTTGATTGTTCTCAACCTCAGTTGTAAGTTAAGTTACTTAGGGAGACTAGAATCTGCTGAATGACATAATGGCAGAATATACTAAGGACCTAGAATCCGAACAAGCATCTTGTTCTAAGACCCTAGCATCCAACACAACCATCTTGTTCAAGGTATAGCATCCAACACAACTAACTTGATCTTAGGCCCTAGCATCCAACACAACCATCTTGTTCTAAGGCCCTAGCATCCAACACAACCATCTTGGTTCTACAGGCCTAGCATCCAACTTAACCATCTTGTTCTAAGGACCTATCATCCAACACAACCATCTTGTTCTAAGGCCCTAGCAGCCAACCACCATCTTGTTCTAGCGACCTAGCATCAACACAGCTATCTTGTTCCCAGGGCCTGGCACAGACACAGGGACATGTTCAGGAGATGGACGTGGTGGGTGTGTGCTCGAGTACATCTTGGAACGCATGCAGGAACCCCAACACCACATCTCCAGCCCCCCTCTCCCTCCCATCCCTCCAAAACCCCTCCATGCAACCGTTGCTGGAAACACGCAAACCAGATGTATCTGAGACGCACAGCTCTACAGCAGAGCGCTGTCAAACACGAGGCCCGTTGCCTTGGCAACGAGTAATGGCTTCCAGCTGGAGCGGCGTGAGATTCCCATGGCTCTTCAGGATCCCGACATTTTTTTCTTTCACTTTCTTCCTTTTTAATTTAGTCGAATATTTAATCCAATATACAAAACATGTGGAGCAGCATAATGTTGATTCCAAAACAAACTTTAGATCAGATTCTCGCTATTTTATTTACATTAGCAAGAAAAACACGTGTTCTTTTCACAATATGGTTATGCACACTGCGTGCAAGAGGTTATGCAAGGGGAGACTGCAGGTTGGTACGAAGGTATGTATGTATAATTGGAAGGTTGATCAGGTGGGAGAATTTTACCCCCATTTCCGATTCAAAACGTGGATTTTATCTCTCATGTTGTTACTTATATTGTAATTCTACACAGTGGATGGCTGAGACCATGAAAAAAAGAAAATGTACATCTATAATATACATATTTGAACATCGATATCATGATATATATTCAGTAATACTATCTGATCTCAGAACTAACCCTAATACTCTCAAGCGTTCTAACTCTACTTCTACAGGGCACTGTTGTCTATGAAACCTCGTAGACATTAATGTCTGGGGGCCCTGGATAACAAACCAGACCAGGGCACTCCTGGGGGCCCCTGAAAAGACAGATTAGGTCAGTGTCCCGCTCTAAACCCTCCCCTCAGACTGCTTAGAACTCGATGATGTGTTCAACCGGGCCCTGTGCGTCCCATTCTGGATTGGGTGTCCTTTCACTGTCTTGTCTGACGGGCGGAGGGAAACAGGGCGTGCTATAAAGGAGCGAAGAAAGGAGCCCAGTGTTTTCCTGGGCCCTGTTATTGTTACCCAAGTTTGGTCTGAAAAAAAAATAAAGGTCTCTTGTGACATGCACTCCGGCAGGCCCGCGGACAGAGAGGTCTTTGTGCTCTGTTTGTCTCATCCCTGGTGAGACTCAACGTTATCCAGCTTATTTCTGTTGAGGTGATTGTGAAACTTAAAAAAAAGATTTGTGTGATTTGATTAATGAACATGAAGAATGGAAGAACAACAAGATAAGAAGGGGGCTAAACCGAGGTTCCTGTAAAAGAACACGACATCTGCGTGTTGTATTGTGTGTTGCATGGACCGGATAAGAGACCAGACAAGCGATTGACCAGGGACATTCGAGTGGGCTGAGCATAGCGGTGTGCATGTTTCTTAAAGGGCCCCTTTTTACAACCAGGTGTGAGGTTGGTCAGCCATTACAAGCCATTTTGAAATATGCCCTATAGTGACATCACGTGTAAAAGTGTCCACACAGATGGGAATGCAATTTGTTATGGCTATTCAACATCACACCTTGTGGGAGAAAAGGGCAATTTAAACAGCTATGGCTTTTCTGAAAACGCTTGTTTGAGCAGTGAGAGTGAATACAGCTGACAGTGGAATACAACAAATAAGGTGAAGATGGTATGAGTGAGTAGGAAAAACAGAGGCGAAGACACCACATGAGAAAATACACATCTGCACAGCAGGAGACTGCAATCAAGACACAGGCATTGGATCACAGATGACACATTAAGAGTTGGATTAGGAAGGACAACACAGAACCCAAATTGGATGCACGCAGCAGAGGACAAACCAACCAGAGGGAGACTGGGAACGTTGGTGGTCAGACTGAAGGGAAATCTTTCGGACACTTTGTGCCCGAGCCGAGTACTCTGGGAAAAGATGGTAAATGGTTGGAAAATAAAAATAAAGGGAGAGTTGGTTTAGGTCAAATCAAGGAGAGAGAAAGTAAAAAGGAAACAGGATTGATGAATGATGAAATTAAGTAGCATGTTTGTAACCATAACAGAGGAGAAGGCGGATGGATGAACGATAATCCTTGAATGTCAACACAAGGAAAATAACATAAAGTACTTATATTTGGAAGGGGTCATTTATCATCATCAACACTTAAGGCTCCTGCTGGAACACAGTGAGTAAAACTGGAAATGATGATGTGGCGTAAACGTTCAACCAGTTGTGTTTGTTAAGATAAACCTTTTTTAGTGTCTGGGCTTCAAAAGTGCACTTTGCTGTTGATTCCACGCAAACTCTCTCTGACATTTCTTATCACCCCGGCTCTCTGCTGTGCCTCAGCCATTACACAGCCTCCCTATGTGGATTTTGTCTCATTCCACTTTTTTTTCTACTCGGCAGGACAAGCCTAATGTATTTGCTTTGGGGCTGTCAACTTCCTGGTCTGAAAAGACCACTTCCTGTTTGAGCCTGTGTGATAGCCGCTGGTGAGCTGACAGGGGAGATAAGGAGGGACGGGTCACTGTTTGAACAGAACTGTGAACACAGAGTGAGAGGCCGGCTGTCCATACTGATAGATGGCACTGGCATGGTGTTGCTGTTTGCTTTGGATTGGTTTCCAGGCCCGCTTTGAACACACGCCTGGATGCTGCACCAATGGATTATCGCATCTGAGGCTTCGTGGTTAAACTTTTATCTGCATTGTGTAACCTTTCAAAGTTTGCCACAACTTTTTTGGGGCAACTTTTGCCAAGAAAGATTTCAAACTTGTCAACACAGACTTTGCTAAGTCTGCAAAAACTGTACCATTGACATCATTATTATCAATCTCAGACATTCTTACGCATTCATTCTTGCTTTCTTACGTTAATTTTGCCTAATAACAAACCATCATCATCATCATCATTATTCATCATTATTATATGAAATGCATTGCTATGTTTGTACACAAACTAACCATTGAAATCATTCGCATGAGTGTTTTTGTTTCACTTCACACACTGTGCTAACTTAACATAACAACTCACCGGCCACCCGCTGGGCCACCAGGCCCTCTACATTGAACACCTCATCCGAATCCGCCTCTCTGGGCTGGGATGACGCAGAGGCTGCGCTGGGGCTCCTCTCCATCTCCGGGGCCTCCGTGGCCAGGGCCATGGTGCTGGGAGGGTAGTTGTTGATGGGCTTCAGCTGGAAATGCCCCACTCCACCGCTGGAGGCCTGCGGCTGTAGCCCCGTCCCGTTGGGAAGGGTCGCGTAGCCCTGGAACCCGGGGCCGTGGGACGAGCCCGGCGGGGAGGCGAAGTGGCGGCTCATGTCGGACACGGGGCCGGCGGGGTGGGCGGGATGGTTGGCGTGGATGGCGGCGTCGGCCTGGTAGGAGGGCCGGGCCTGGCTCTGGGAGAAGGAGGGCTGGGTGGTGACCACGCTGGCCTCCCTCAGCGGGGCGCTCTGGGACTTTGGCACCGCAGGGCGGCCCGGGTCCAGGTCCAGCATGAGGAGGTTGAGGGTCTCGATGGACTGCTCGATCTCCTGCTGCGAGGTGCTGCGGCGCTGGGGGAACTGGGACAGGCTGCTCTGGCCAGCCGTGGAGGCCTTTGGCGGGCTGAAGCTGAGGCCCTCCGTCATGGGCTCCTCCGGCACGCCGAACCTCTGCCACACGTTGAGGCCCCGCTGGACCGCGTCCTTGCTGCTGGTGGTCCGGGTGGGGGCTCTGGGCATGGACTTCAGCTCCCCGCCACAGGACTGCGTGCGGTACAGGCCGCCGTTCAGACCCATGGGGTACTCGCCGGAGGTCGGCACCGACTCGCTCTGCGTCATGCCTCCGGCTTTCCCGTAGTGGACGCTGGGGGACTCCAGGGGCCTCTCGGGCGCGCTGCGCTCCAGGTAGGGCACGTGGTCCTGCCCGTTGGTCACGATCACCTCCGACTGGTAGTAGAGGTCGGCGGGTGTGGCCCGGCCCTCGGTGGAGGAGAAGGTCCCCAGGCTGTCCACGCTGTTCCCCTCCTGGCTGGTGGGGAGCTCGTCGTCCAGGATGTCCGTCTCGCGGTCCATGGTGTTGTTGCCGCTGCTGTTGGCGGTGGCAGCGGCGGCGGTGGCGTTGGTGGTCGGGCTGGATGCTGAGATGAGGGCGTTGTGGTGGCCGTTGACGTGCACCTGGGCGGGCACCAGGTGCAGCATCCTGCCCGCGGCCTGGGCGGGGGGCGCGGTCAGGTAGCCCTGCCGGCGCAGGGGGCCCTCCAGCCCGCTCAGCAGCTGGTCCAGCTCCTGCTTCTCCTGGAGGCTGAGGGGTTGCTGGGTCGCTGCCGGGACCTGGCGCTGCTCCTCTGCGACGAAGGGCGGGTTCGTCTGGCTCAGAGGGGCAGTGGGCGGGGCCGCTAGTGCGGCTTCATCCGTCCGGTCGGTCTTGATGGAGGCGGTGGAGTTTCCCGAGTCGCTGCTCACCGAGAGGGCGTGGTCGACGGCGGGTAGGGCGTGGTCGACGGCGGTGGGCGGCAGGCCGTTAGCCGTCACCGAACCCTCGGCAGACTCCTTCTTGCGGACCTTGGCGTACAAACTACCGTCCAAAGGACCTTCTGTGTGGATGACTTCTGGAGATGACAGAGCGGAAAAAAAGAAGAAGGAAAGGAACTGGTTAGTGTGCGATGGTTTCATGCAGTGCATCGCATAACTTTAGATCTACAAAATGTACACCAAAAGGTTCAAAGTAGTAGATCAAAATACTGATAGAAAAGGATGAATACACATCAACATATTAACTTCAGTCAGAAGAAGTCATCCATGTTTGAGGTTTGGATCGACAAAATGTACCCACTATGTTAGGGAATAAATGAACGGAGAAAGCGAGAAGTGCAGGAGTTATTATGGGTCCTCAATGTGTGGCTATTTCTCAAGAAACTGCAGCGAAAGCCAGAGTTGGCTCAGGCCCTACCTATTCTACCAGCCCTCAGGAAATGAGCCGGGGCTGTGGCATGTGTGGTGGAAAGGAGGATGAGGTCACCCAGTACAGCATCACTCTGCCCAGGAGCCCCACGGGCCCCACGGCCCCACGTCACCTGACCAGTGGGCCCCTCCAACACAATATCTGCTCCTGGCTTGGTGTTGTCGCCGAGATGTTGCCATGCGCTAATGTACTGATGACGCTTTGGTATAATGAAAACACTCATAGGCACATTCATATGCGCACACACACACACACACGTCAAACTATATTATAGAAATGTTGACAACGGTCTTTTACACACCAACAGAACCTTTCCTCTTTCTCTCCCCAAAAACACAAACATACATATATATAAATATATCCTATATATATAAATTCACACACACACACACACACACACACACACACACACACACACACACACACACACACACACACACACACACACACACACACACACACACACACACACACACACACACAGGCCACTCCCATGGCTAAATTGGGGAGGGGAGCTCCCACTAGAGGCTCTAAGCTCTTAGTCATGGCTGGAAAATCCTCATCAGAGGGGGTGGGAGGCTTCCCCTGCCCACGAGAAAGACAAAGACACAAGTCACCGAAAGAACACAGGGAAGCGCACATGTTGTTGTTGTGTCTTTTCTCTTGAAAGCTCTTTGTTATGCAGTTTTGCATTTATAATTAGCTATATGAAAGTTCTAATGATTTACACACACATACACACACACACACACAAACACACACACACACACACACACACACACACACACACACACACACACACACACACACACACACACACACACACACACACACACACACACACACAAAGGCAAACACACACAAAGACACAAACTCCCAGACCCACGCAAACTCACACACACAAATCGCCTGTGATTTCTTGATCTTACAAGCTTCACCATGTATATCAAAGTTAGCATCTACATGCTAAATATAGCCTGTGCAGTATAGATTCTGCATTAGTCTAGGCAGTGTGTTTAGCAGTCACGGTGCTAAACATAACAAATCAGTATTAATGGTCTCTCTCTATACTTTCAAGACCAACTACACATAGAGTTCACGTCCCTCTTGTGACACATGGGTCCTCCATCGAATACAAGAAGCAGCTTCTTCATGACTAGAAAACACGTGAGGGTTTGAACATTGAGCAACAAAGCTTCTGGCGCTGATCAGATTAGCAGAGTAGATAGAAGGAAAAACAACATGGGCATGAAATGTGGATTATTAGGAGGAGTGAGTACTATGTAGCTATTGAGTAATTACCACGTTTGTTTACAAACCAGTAACAGAAATATATTGCTGCAAACAGTATTCTTGTTGAGCAATCACGGGGGACATTGAGTGAATCAGATGATTGCACTGTGACTACAGCTCCCATGATACCTCATAACCCATGACTAGGTATCTGACGATTCAGAATCAGATTGCACAGGGTGGAATGGGTGCACACAAAGACCTTCCGTGTGTCAGCGTGCGTGTGTTTGTGCAAGTGCGTGGGGATATCTGAACCTGTACATATCTCCATCAGAACTTTGGAAAATGAAAAGTAAGCTTTGTACTGGTGCATTGTGGGATTTCATGATATGCATGCTTGGTTGACCCTGAGAGGCAGCTCGCCAACACGATAGTGTACTGGGACAGAGCGTGGTGGCTGAGTGTGTGTGTGTGTGTGTGTGTGTGTGTGTGTGTGTGTGTGTGTGTGTGTGTGTGTGTGTGTGTGTGTGTGTGTGTGTGTGTGTGTGTGTGTGTGCATGTGTGTGTGTCTCTCTCTCTGTCTAGTTGTCTGTCAGTCTCTGTCAGTCTTTGTCGGTCTCTCTCTCTCTCTAACTCTCTCTCAATCATAATTTGTATTTGTGTCTGCCCTTCCTAAGAGGGTAGACAATGTTTTCCACCGAAACATTCTGTCCTGTCACTTAACATTTGTGTCTATCTATTTAGATGTTTACTGCCGAGTATTTTTACATTTGGTAATCAAGTAGTTTAGCTGAGAACTATGCGGCATGTGCATGCTTTCTACTTTGCACCTGTCAATTATTCTAGTCTATTTTATTATGGAGATTCACTCAGTGCCAATGGATGTAGCTCATAGAGGTAAATCTTAAGTAAATATAATTTATATAAATATAACAAATACTCTATGTACATGTGTTCTACCATATAGAGACCTAACTCGTTGATAAACCTCATCAAACGACTCGAGTATCAAGTCCGAGGTATAGGTGACCACAAACACATGCAGGCGTAAGCACACACACACACGCACACACACACACACACACACACACACACACACACACACACACACACACACACACACACACACACACACACACAAACACACACACACACACACACACACACACACACACACACACACGTACCCCATGAAAGAGGACCTCTCCGCGATCACCATCTATTTCAGCGGGTTATTTATCCACCTGCCTGTCTCCCAAAGTGAGAGTAGATACAACCTGTAGTGAAGGACGCAGAGCCACCCGACCCACTGCCCCCCAGACCTTAATTACCCCCCCGGGCGCAGCAACAAGTGCACTGCTCTTAGATTAGCCCAGACCACCACAGAAGCAAACTTAAACAAAACATTCTTCATCAACAGATAATAGAGCAAGTAATTGATTATCTTAACAGATAGTTGTTAAAATGTTTGTCGGCACTGGCATATTCACTATATTAAATTCAGATTTTACACTTTTAAGTGTGTTTTAATGATTCAAAACCAAAAGTTGTTTGATGTGATGTGTTGCTGTGTAAATATAAAGTTTGTCATGTGTTGCCTGAAAGAGAAGCAGCCTCTTCTTACCTGAGTGGACGATGGTCCGTGGTCTCGTCCCCCAAAAACTAGACCCAGGAACAGCCCTGCTCAGAGAACCCACCCCTGGCGCACAACATGCAAGGGTGTGGTGGGCATTCAACTCCCACCACTCCTCCTCCTTCTGCCCCTATTCCTCCTCCTCCTACTCCTCCTGTTCCCGCTCCTGGATAGCTGTAGTGGTCGGGACTGAGCACTACCGGGACAACGGCCCACTGCCACGCTAATAACAGCTAGCGGCTCTGTGGCTCCCACTACTTCAAATGAGCTAATGCTGCCTATGCGAGGGGGAGGTCTTTCAGTACTGCCTGCCCTTGGTGTGTGCGTGTGTCTCTGTGTGTGTGTGTGTGTGTGTGTGTGTGTGTGTGTGTGTGTGTGTGTGTGTGTGTGTGTGTGTGTGTGTGTGTGTGCGTGCGTGCGTGCGTGCGTGCGTGTGTGTGTGTGTGTGTGTGAGAGAAGGTGATTGAGGTTTTGTGTGCGTGTGTTAGTTTGTGTATGTGTGTGTGTGCGTGTGTGTATGCCTGCTATATTAGAAGCAAGGGACACTACCCTCGGAGTATGATAAAGAGCATAGCGATCCGTCTCAAACACTCTTTTTCTTTCCATCCTATATTTATACGGTATGAAAGTGACCAATAAATAGCTTTTCCAATGTTTTCCCCTATTTACAACCTGCTTGCACATAGTTTAAATAGCAACACATTTCTCCATTTACTATTTTGTCCAGTGCTATAAAGCACAGTTTGATGAAAACAAAACAGAACAGGTTTCAAGAGAATGTCGTTACTCCCCGTTTATGAACTAAGTATCCGCCTTTTTACAGACACATGGCTTATACAGAGACGCCCCCTACTCCAGTGGAACTAGCCATACGAGAACCATTGAAAAAGGATCTTTCTAGTTAGCAAGGAGCGTCATATCCATCGCTTCCACTTAGAATGTAGAGTCAAACCAAGGGCAGCTAAGTTACCCGATTAGAAACTAGTGGGTAAACCCTAATTTCACGTAGATTACTGATTCAGCAAGTATTTGCTTTAGACATGTAACATGTTTTTCAGAACACATGTCGATATGATGATATGATGACATTACACAAACAGAAACACACAAACACTGACACACAAATAAACACACACACACACAAGATGCAGTGTTGAGGTGGACCTCACCTAATGCTAATTGTTCCTCATTAACATATCACAGAGTAGCTGCTCTATTCAGCGTCCGAGTGGGGAACAAACGACAACAAACCCATGGGTAGTGCAGGGAACGATAGCGTATGTATTAGGTATTGTCAAAGAGCCGACACAGGCACCCTACACAACATTGTGTGTCGGGTGACGTCTACCATTTACATTTTCAACAGATTCCTCTCACGATCAAACCTTCTTTGTCTATGGTCCATTGACTCTCTCTCCCTCCTCTCTCTCCCTCTTCCACTGTCTTTCTCTCTCCCTCTCTCTCTCCCTCTCCCTCATGCCACTTAATGACTTCCTGCCCTCTCTTCTTGACCACAGTCAGTGTAATTTATTCATTGTTAAATGTCCTCAATAATGAGCCACATGTTGATGATAATGGCGGTCTGAACCAAATGCATCACATTAACTTATTACAGAGAGTCAATGAGGTCAAGTCCTACGAACACCAGCGCATGACGGTCATAGTCCTTCTTTGTTTGCTGGTGTGTTGTAGTTCTGTATTTTGACCCTACTACAAGTACCATACTAGTAGTATATAAATAATTTCAATCATCAATCATACAGTACCATATAGTTCCACTGCTCAGTAGCATTCGGGACAGGATAGACTGGTTTAGACTTTTAGTTTTCCCCCGGCCAAAAGGCACTTGGTTCGATCCCTCGTGTCTGTAGACCTCCTAGAGCAAGATGCCCTAACGATGACCTTCTCCTTAAGGACACGGTCCTGATCCCTGTGTGTTTCCATGGATAAAGTCGTGTCTAAATGAATAAACAGTCAACGGTGCTGCCGGATATGCTGTCATTCCCAGAGCTTGTTTGTCATTTCCCCGCAGTACAAATTCTCCTCGGTCGATCATTGTAAAATCAAATGCGTTATTTCCGTCCTGTGACGTCAGATGAAGCGGACCGTTAGCGCTCTGAGATTAGCGCTGTGACCGGCCGAGGCTAGCTGTCCTAGCGTCCCTGTGGTGATGATGGCTATCAACAGGGTCTCTATTTGTAAAGCAGGAAACCCTAGCCTCCACTTAACACCTCACACTCTCTACACGGGAGAGCGGCCTATTTCTGTATAGACGGCTTCTGTATGGGTTTCACTGTGTGTTTGTGTATCTCAGTGTGCATATGTGTTTGCGTGTATGCGTGTGTGAGTGCGTGTAGCTCTGGGAATAGTTTCTGATGTAGCTTCTATAAGGACAGATTGTATCATAGTAATCGGTATGTAGGGAGTGTATTTGTGTGTGTGTGTGTGTAACAGTGAGTGTGTGTATGCGTGTGTGCTTGTGTGTATCACAATGGGTGTGTGTTTGTTTATGTATGTGTGTACCTGTTGTGTTTGTGTGTGTGTGTGTGTGTGTGTGTACGTATGTAGGCCTATGTATGTATGTATGTATGTATGTATGTATGTATGTATGTATGCATGTATGCGTGTATGCGTGTGTGTATGTGTGTGTGTGTGTGTGTGTGTGTGTGTGTGTGTGTGTGTGTGTGTGTGTGTATGTGTGTGTGTGTGTGTGTGTGTGTGTGTGTGTGTGTGAGTGTGTGTGACTACAGCTTTGTCTTTATTTTGAAATTCTCCCCAGGAGGTCCATGCTTGCTCTGTGATCCAAGAAACATAACTCATTCACACACACAAACACACACCCTCACACACACAAACAGAAACACAGTAGTCACATCCCCCATCTTCACTAATTATCAAACAGGAGTGTGAGCTGACCCCAGACCACCCTGTCTGGATATAAATACGTTCCGGTACATTCTAGAAGGAGAGAGAGAGAGCGAGAGAGAGAGAGAGAGAGAGAGAGAGAGAGAGAGAGAGAGAGAGAGAGAGAGAGAGAGAGAGAGAGAGAGACTATTGTGGAGAGAAGATTTACAATGCTGAGTATTTTCTTCATTTGCTGCCGTTTTATTTTCAGCTTTATATCATTTTTAGGCTACCTGTTCCGTGTTTTTTTTAAAACCGTTACAGGCCTTTGTTTCACATGATTTAAATTGTGAGACGCATATTTAAGGAAAATGTGTTTGGAACGTTTGCAATAATAAATAATGATAACTCTGACTGTTATGATTGAGAATAAGCATTACATGTTTGGTTGGTAATATTGCGTTCATCATTAGGCCTATTCCTGCTGCAGATGCTTTGCATTCTAAAAATAGATTAGATTAACGGTTGTTTATAATTGATATCATATAATTGTGAAAGGTTTTTGGTCGGGAAGACACAAAGTTATTTAAGTTGTGATTGATGCCAATTAAATTGGTGCCTGTCCGTCAAATGCTTTGCAGGCGTAAAACGAAAGGTCAAAACTTGGGTTTTTTGCACGTTCAGTTTATAACCAGAATATTTCCCATATGTTCCCAGGATGTTCATAAGCAATGTAATACCAGATTCAGGATTTTAAATTTTGACAAGGACGTCCTCCGCATTTAGAAATTGTTCTCTACACCTCCCACATCTACCCTCCAGAGCAGTCTTCTCTCTGATAGCCTGGGCAAGGGGCTCGATAAAAATTTAAAAAGTAGTGGACTTAGTAGGCAACCATGCTTACATCCTCGTTGTAGCATTATTTAATTCGAAAGACTCCCATTAACTTTTATCCTCGCTGGTGGGGTGGGGTACAGCATTCTTATGCATTGTATAAATGAATCACGAAAACCAAATATTTCCAAAACTTGAAATAAGAAATCCCATCCTACCTAATCAAATGCTTTCTCAGCATCAAGGCTGAGAAGGACTGTGCTTGATCTTCCTTTTGAAATTTGATCAATAATGTTTAGGGCTCTTCTAATATTATCGTGTGTTTGCCTATTACTTATAAAAGCTGTCTGGTCCTCGTCTATCAAGGAAGGCATTATTGTGTTTAATCTTTTAGCCAATATAGCTGCATACAGTTTAAAGCCTATGTTTAAAACAATTATTGGTCTATACCCTTTGCAGTCCATTTTGTCTTTTCCCTCCTTTGGTTTGACTGAAATAAACGCCTCGCTCCATGATGGCGGGAGAGCCCCACCCCTGAGAGTGTAGTTGAAAGAAGCCTTCAGAAAAGGGACCACAAATTTTTCCATGCACTTATACCACTCCGGAGGAAATCCGTCACAGCCTGGTGATTTATTGGTACTAATATTTGAGATTCCATTATCTATTTCCTCAGCTGAGATTTCACAAATGAACTCATCGTTTTGATTGTAACCTACTGAGGGGAGATCTAAAGAAGAAAGAAATGTTTGAATTGTAAGTCTGTCTGATTTGTCTCGCTGCGTATATAATAATCTGTAATATTTTTCAAATGCACTCTGAATTGCCTCTAATTTACCTTATTTGTTATAGGATCCCTAATTTTGTGAATTGAGTTTTCTGCTTGCCATTTTCTAATTAGAAATGTCTGATTTTTGATTCTGCTAGAGACATTCATAAAGGATATGGTCAAAGACAAAAGTAAAATATGGTTTTACAACCATGATTATATTCTCTATTACATTAGACTTAAGGTAATGTATACAATTGTGCCTACAAGGTTAAAAGCATAGATTATTTTTCAAGGCAGATTAACATCATCGTTTCACATACACGTTGACCATTTGTGTGTGTTTTGACAAAAAAAAAAAAAAATCAACTATAGATGTGTACTAATTGAATACATTTTTGCACACATAGGATTCCACTCCGTCAGCCAAATGGTATATCTGCATGACCTTGCTGCTCTGAGGTTTGAACTCTGACCTTGTTGCCATAGATCCCCTTTACAGTGGAAATAACCTTGTCTGCCACATACTTAAAAGAAAAAGGCTGACTCTTTACAAACTAATGTGTATTTGCGTGTGTGTGTGCGTGTGTGTCCCTTATGTGTGCATGCACATTTTTGTATGTCTTAGCATGTGTGTGTGTGTGTGTGTGTGTGTATGTGTGTGTGTGTGTGTGTGTGTGTGTGTGTGTGTGTGTGTGTGTGTGTGTGTGTGTGTGTGTGTGTGTGTGTGTCTTTGTCTGTGTCTGTGTCTGTGTCTGTGTGTGTGTGTGTGTGTGTGTGTGTGTGTGTGTGTGTGTGTGTGTGTGTGTGTGTGTGTGTGTGTGTGTGTGTGTTAGTGTGGGGGGCTCCTTCTTTACTGGTCCAACGATGTGCCATCAATTAAACATAATGAAACATGTCCTCATAAACCAGCCTCCAGGCTGCCACCACTGCCAACACAGCATTACGAGGACGCAGTACTCTTTTGCATTGGAACCCCCTCACGAATAAACAATGTTAGTAGTAGTAGTAGTATTCCAACAGTGTATGTGCATGTTCTTTAAGTGCACGTATGTGTGTGTGATATCAAGTCATGTCAAGCCAAATTGTATTATCCCACTACGGAAATTTGGTCACAGCCAGGTAATGAAAACACATTAAATCGATATTAAATGCAACATGAAAGACAACATACCAGACAGGACAGAGAAACTGTTTTTGTCCTATCAGTTGGAAATGTGTTTGCTCGCAAGTACAGCCTATTGTTAGCTGTGTCCTATCCAATTGGGTGCACATCAGTGGCTATTAAATGATTGATTTGGTAACATAGCATGTTGTTATTGAATAGCTCAAGGGCAGTGGCTAAATGTGGATTGTTACCGATGGGTCTGGCCCCCAGCTTTGTAAAAGATGACAGATATGTGGTCAGGTTAAGTGATGTTTCTAATGTTCTTGGGAGAAGTTCATGGAAATAACATGGTATTTATCAAGATGTGGCTGTATTAAATTTATCTTGGAGGACCATTTTCTATTGAACGCGTATTTACCTTGCACTTTATGTACCCAATGCTTTATTTACCTCAGATAAGTGCTTTTTGGTGGGCCATGGACCCATTACCTGCCCGTCTGTTGATCACGAAGCCACGTGTTTAATCAAAGCTTATACAAAATCCATATAGCCCGGAACACTTAGCCAAAGGTAAACTCAGGAACTAATTGTCCCTAATGGACTGCTCTCCCGTGGGGTCATTCATTATGCATCAAAGAGCATGGATCGAGCATCGCATTCCAGCCATGAACAGAGAGTAGACGAGATAGAGAAGTTGTGGTGAGAGAAAGAACAGATCATTTAATTCGAAGATTGGGGGGGACGAAGTCTGGGGTTCAAATGAAGCCTGGGGAACTATGAATCCGCTATGAAGGCCAATATCTAAACCACACATCATGTGACTTGCCATATGGACTCTGACAGTAAATTGTACAGTTCCTGCATCATTCAATCATGCATAACGTAATCATCTTTTCCCACATCCTGCACATATTTTTGGATAGGTGACACCAACCCAGACTAGTATGCCTGCACAGATAAACTCAAAACCCAAAGAGATATAACAGGAGACCTGCCACCCATTTATCGACATTGGATGAATTGCTCCTTAGAGAAAATGACATCAGCGCGGTGACTATGTGTACATGGGACCTGCCTGAACAGCATGTATGCATGCAATATAAGCATTAAGTTTCACTTTCAGATGCTGGTGTGCCCGTGCGTACCTGCGTGGGTGTGCATGTGTGTACGGGTGTGTGTGTATGTGTGTGTGAATGTGTGCGTGCTGCTGCTTTTGTTCATGTGTGTGTGTGTGTGTGTTTGTGTGTGTGTATGTGACTGTGTGTGTGTGCGTGTGTGTGCCTGTGTATGTATCTGCCGCGCTGTGTGTGTGTGTTTGTGTGTGTGTGTGTGTGTGTGTGTGTGTGTGTGTGTTTGTGTGTGTGTGTGCGAGAATGTGTGCACACACACACACACACACTCATGAAGAAAGGCAGCAGCACGCACGCACGCACACACGCACACACACACACACACACACACACACACACACACATGAACACCCATATACACATGTGCGTGTGTGTGTGTGTGTGTGTGTGTGTATACACACACACATCAGGAAAAGTCATTTCCAAGCAGTTCCGAGGCCTGGAGGTGCTGAGAGTGTCTGATTGAATAACTGTGTGTGTTCGTCTCTGGTGTCCGTACGGAGCCACGGCGCGAGGGCAACCGCACGGTATTCCACAGAAGTCTGACCAACTGGCTTAATGGTTTCTACATGTCTCCTGCGCTCTCCTCCCTGAACCCCTTCTTCCATACCCAGCATAAAACCGAAGAAAGGTCTTTTTCTCAAGCCTCTTCTGGTATTAAAGTGAAATCAGGATGACGCTCTGCGGTTTAGCCGTGACTGACTGAGTTGTGCTGTCAGAGCGGATTTGGTTAACTTCAGATGTTTAAAACTTCCTGAAGAGGAAACTAAAGGAATACCTAAAAATCAATAGTCAAGACAACTTTTCACATATGATTCACAGTCTACTGAATGTGTGTGTGTGTGCGTGCGTGCGTGCGTGCGTGCGTGTGGTGTGTGTGTGTGTGTGTGTGTGTGTGTGTGTGTGTGTGTGTGTGTGTGTGTGTGCGTGTGAGTGTGTGTGTCTATTTGTGTGTGTGTGTGTGTGTGTGTGGGTGTGTTTGTGTGTGAGCTAGAGAGAAAAAGAGAGGGGGAGATTTGGCCTGGATACTCATCCTCAGCTCTCGTTTTAAGAGTTTTGGAAAAGCAGTAGCATTTTCCAGTGGCCTCTTGTGACCTACTCTGAATGAAGCTTTATTTCACCTCTGGAGAATAAAGGTATTCATCTGTTTAACCATGGGTTTGAGCTGAAGAGATAAAGCTATAGAGATCTATGGGTATACGCATAGACAAATTGGTCACGTGCATTCTATATTCTTTGAATATATACTCTGTAAACAATCCTAAAATTACAACAGTTCTATTGGTACGACACAATAGTTGATGAGATGATGAGACAATGGTGGTAATGTTTGCCACTAATGTTTAACATGTGTTTGTGGTTTGTTTTGAGGTTTGTTTGGGGTGATCGTGCAACATTCTGATGACATCATCGTATTCTTCTGCATTGATTGGTGGAAAACCACGAGGGACCAAAAGCCTGAGTTTGTTTGTTATTTTGGCAAACCGCCGCAGGCTCATTTCTCCTTGTTGTTATTGATAATGTACCGGCAAGCAGTGTTTTTGGAAATAAAAAAGGAAATCAGTCGATAAGGGCTTGATGGTTAGGAAACCATAAAAGGTAGCATGTGATCTCAGCCTGAAGATAAAACTTGAGGAATTTGCATGGATGTGTGTGTGTGTGTGTGTGTGTGTGTGTGTGTGTGCGTCAGTGTATTTGTGTGTGTTTTGTGAGATCATGCGCAATATTTTCCTTCTCAAATGAAGTTGAAGTGAATTTCCAACACATTGTGTGTGAGTGTGTGTGTGTGTGTGTGTGTGTGTGTGTGTGTGCGTGTTTAGCACTGTACGTTTGCACACAACACACACAGCTCCACAGAACATAGCCCCTTAGCCCTTGTAAAACATGTACTCTTGGAGTCCTACCTCCTGTGTCCCTCAGAAGGGGTCCATTCAGAACGCTAAGTGACCCGGGCTAACAGGCTGGGCCGGACTCATAACACACCCCAGAACAAGGCAGCGGAGCCCCATAAATACACCCCTGATCACTGCCCCTCCTCATTCCTCCTCTCACACACACCAGGCTCCCACAGCCGCCCAGCCACTAAGACAGACCGCACAGGCCTGAGTAGAGGCTGAATGCACAGAGAGAGAGAGAGAGAGAGAGAGAGAGAGAGAGAGAGAGAGAGAGAGAGAGAGAGAGAGAGAGAGGGGGAGAGAGAGAGAGAGAGAGAGAGAGAGAGAGAGAGAGAGAGAGAGAGGAGAGAGAGAGAGAGAGAGAGAGAGAGAGAAAGAAAGAAAGAGAGAAAGATAAAGAGACATAGAGCCATACAAATTAAGACAGTGGGAGATATATAGACAGAGAGGCCCGGCGGAGAGAGATACAGAAGGTTCTAGTGAATGGAAGAAATGGATGGAAAGGAGGGAGAGTCAGAAGGATACACAAAAAAATAGCAGAATAATCCCCGAAATACCAAATATAATAAAAGAAGGAGTCATTGAACTGTAGGGGAATTAAGAGAACAAACGACAGAAACAGGTTTGCAACGTGTGTGTGTGTGGAGAGCTGTGTGTGCCCATGGTCCAGTCCTCTCTTTATCCCATCCATTCACCATCCACGTGGAATCATGTTTGCTAAAGTTGTTTCCCTGCGTTGCGTCATTCTTAGTTACGTCATTCTTAAAATAATAAAATAGCCAACATAATTAAATAAATTGCTGGTGCTTTAACGATGACCTAAGCAACTGAAGCAATATCCAATATAGAAGATTACCTTTTATATCCAAGACCTGTTTCTGATGCCAGTTGCTGCTGCTGCTGTTGTTGTTGTTGTTGTTGTTGTTGTTAACATTTCTAAGCGTCCTAGCTCTGTACTTGCTGCAACATCCATCACAAACATTGATTACTGCAATTCTACCTTAGTATTCTGTTGATCTCAACTCCATTACTCTAATGCTATACCTCCACAATACTTCAACGTTACCATCTGTATTCTCCTTAAAAGTACAGAGTCTCAAACCCTAACCATCGAGAACATTACCGAACTACCAACTGCTCTTTATTTAGAACTAATTTGTCTCTCGACTGTTGGTTCAAACTCGCTCTCTCTTCCTGTAGCCTCACTGGCAGAGTCCAGTCGAGGACACTCCAGAAAAACACACAGGGTGCTTGTTCTTGCTTTTCGTCTAATCGACCCTCTCTCTCTCTCTCGCTCTCTCGCTCTCTCTCTCGCTCTCTCTCTTGCTCTCTCTCTCTCTCTCTCTCTCTCTCTCTCTCTCTCTCTCTCTCTCTCTCTCTCTCTCTCTCTCTCTCTCTCTCTGGGTCCCATTATGTCTCTCTGTCTCGGGTTGTTGCGCAACGCTTAGGACTGTGTTAAAGTCTGGAGGCAAAGCGGCCATAATCTTTCCCCCAAAGTCGTGGAGCACACGGTAGGACATGGGGAGGTGTTAGCAACACCCCCCCCCCCCCTCCCCAGACATCTGACCAGACAGGGCTGAGAGGAGCAGACACCGTATGCTGATACACTTAACTGGACGCCTGAGAAAATGCCACGGTTGTCACTGCCAACCGACCAATTAGAGATGAGAATGTCTTCAGGCCTGCACCATCCCACCTATCTATCTTGACCAAGATAACATAAACACCACAACCCTTCTCCCTTTGCTTTGATATAAACTCGCATAGACACACACATGCACACACACATAGTCACACACACACGCACACACACATACACACACACGCGCACACGCACACATACACACACACGCACACACACACACACACACACACACACACACACACACACACACACACACACACATACTGACACACGTACACACATCAGCTCTCTCTTACACCCATTGCATCGATAGTCCCTGAACAGAGACACTAAATTACACAGCGAGACATAAATCTGCCCTTGCTCACTCACCGGGACCCCTCTCTGGGCAAAAGTATGCGAACGGAGACAAATAGTTCACGCCAGACATGGTCGACTCGCTCCCCTCCCACCTCACTCCCACTCTTTCAATCCCTGTCCATCTCTCTCCCTCTCTCTCTCTCTCTCTCTCTCTCTCTCTCTCTCTCTCTCTCTCTCTCTCTCTCTCTCTCTCTCTCTCTCTCTCTCTCTCTCACTCTCCTCGTTTGACAATTACTTCATTCATGGTGGCCGGGAGCTCTCACACCTTCCTCCTGGAGGATCAAAGGGCGAGCACAGGCCCCCCCGGCTAGGGGGCCGGTGACAACACACACAACACAGGAAAGCACAGCGGCACGACACCTCACCGGTGAGATAATGATACACGGCTTGGTCCGACTTTAGATGTACGCTCATTTAGAGCCAAACCTGAGGGGGAAATACACAAGCGTGATGTAATGCAGGACATTGAACCCTGGATCCATCCAGAGCTCTGAGTCACGTTTCAAAGTTTTGGATGAAATTAATTGGTTTTTTTTGTTATTGTTGTGTGTTGCACTGGGATTGAACCCCCCCCATGTCGGGGTTCATAGTGACACAATACTGAACATGAATCAACTCCAACAGGTTGGAGTTGATTCATATTCAGCATTGTGTCACTACGTTGTCAGTACGCAAGCTCTGAAGATCTACCACTGAGGCCGGCCTTCTTCAGCCGTCTGCACAGTAACACATCACCGTTTCATGTTGACAGTTAATAAATGGTATCAAGCGCCCGGGGATGAACAGTAACGTATAAATAAACACACAGCACAAGACACGCGGAGCTCGTGAGACAGCGGACCGTCTGATGTCAATGATTAATTCTGCAGTTTGCCAGAAAGCAGTGATGAGTACAGTCCCTGCATTCACTGTGAACCTCACCCCTCCATAACTACTCACATGTTGTGTGCTGCAATAGGGTCAGAAGATTCAATCGGGACAGCTTCTCGTCCTCTTCGCTTCAATGCCCGAAAGGATGGAGAAAAAAAACGATGCAAACGAAATTTCTTGTAAACTCAAACTTCCTGACAACTGCCCTTGCCATCTACAATATATTCTCTTTTTCTTTTTCTGTGCTTTTCCTTCCGTGTTACAGTCAGGGAGGATCAAGCATGAGCGCACACTGAACACTGAACATCCAACTCTTCCAGAAGTGTCTGTCCACACTGAGCAGTAGCTCGCATTCCAAACCCACCCTGACATTTTCTGTCACACCCCCCTCCTCCTCCTCCTCCTCCTCCTCCCCCTCCTAACCTCCCGTGACAGCGTGCATAAAAGATCTTCTCAGCCTAGTAGAGGAGCAGGTCTCTAACTCCTACCATTCATCACTGGGGGGGGGGGGGGGGGACAGAGAGAGGAGACTGGAGACAGGAACACAAGAGCAATGGAGGGTGTTGACAACATAGCAGGGCATCTCAATCTGTTGATATTTTTTAATAAAATCTTAAAATGTAGCGCAGCCAAAATATGCACTTTGGTAGACTGCTAGTTTAGCATTCTTCTAACTGTCTTCTTTGTGAGATCTGTGCTTTAGTAAAATTGTAAACTGAAAAAAGTTGGACTCCCATTTTGAGTTGTTCTGGGACATGCTGATAGACATACATATAAGACATGATAAGGTATAGAATATACCTCTGTCTTTTTATTTTCCTCTCTCCTCTTCCGTTCTCACTTTTCCCTTTTCTTATCGACTAAAACAAATTTCTTTCCAATCTTCGTTCCTCATATTCCTACCATTTTCTTCTCTCAAGTTCTATCACGAATATCTCTGAAATAAAGCAGATTAAACCAGCTTCTAAAATCAATTGAGGTACAAATTGGTAAACCGCAACAACAACAACAACAGCAACGACGGATGGGTCTGTAACTCTGGTCTTGTTTCCACAATCTATCCTATACCAACAAACTAACCTCAACTCTACAAACTCATTTCAAGGCAATATCCACCCGTCAAACTAAAATGTGTTCCCTTACACACCCAACGCTCATGCAGACAAACTGACCATGCTGATACGGAACAAAACTTTTGTTTACAGCCGCCAATGGGAAGATATCTATCTGAAAGTTTCCTGTCTGCCTGTGAAAAGGCTTACGCCACTATCGAAGCTAATTGCCCTGTTGGTACAAACACGTGCAGAACTCTGGAAGTGCACATTTAATGACAGCAGAACTGCACACCCTCTGCGATTTCTGAAAACCCATTCCTTTTTCCATTGCCATTACTGCAAACCCTGGCTGGCTCTGTGAGCAGGGGCACCGGTCCAAATGTCCCTTTAAGAGCCTGTGACCGCCATCACAGTCCCAATCACAAGCTTTGAAATGCAGTCTGTATCCGTCTGTCTGGCTGGCAGAGTGAAGCCATGGACTCTGGCACAATGGCCACTGTGAGAAATGTTTGAAGTATTATCAAGTATTCCAAATCTCAAGGAGATGAAGAGTGTGTGTGTGCGTGTGTGTATGCGGTCTGTGTGTGTGTATGTGTGAGTGTCACATCTTGGATACAATTTTGCCTGCCTAATTTACACGTGCACACACATACTTGAACACACGCACACACACATGAACACATTTAAATGTGTAGGCACACAAACAAATTCTCTCTATCTTTCTCTAACCCTACATTTCACAACTTACTCTTTAATACAATTACACAACTCACATAATATGCAACAAATTACCACATAGTAAAACCACACTCATAAACCATCGCAGCCAAACACACGCATAGTCACACACACACACACACACACACACACACACACACACACACACACACACACACACACACACACACACACACACACACACACACACACACACACACACACACACACACACAAATATGCAATCTCATCTCCACTGAAACAAAATAAGGATGAGAGCTCAACCTATTCTATTTTGGCGGTGCCTATTTCAAGCTCGGCTAGTGTGAGGGCTCACTTTATGAGCAGTGATAAAGACCGTCCAGTCACCTTTGACATTTCAGCCGTTCAGGAACTCAAACAGGGGGCATTACAGGAAAGAGTCTGATTAACCGTAAGCCAGCGTCAAAAATGCCTTCGTGTTTTGATATTTACTGTTAACCCTTGAGTCATTAAGCAGATGCTTTAATCCAGAGCAACATAGTGATTACATTACTGTTTTTTTTATTATTATTTCTTACATACTAAGGGGTTTGGCATCTTGCTCAATGAAGGATACATGTAGACTGAGGACATTTATTTTCAGCTCCAGAACTGTTGGGGGTCAAAGATCCTAACCACTTCACTATTCTGCTCCTCTGTGAGTGATTTCCAGCAACATCTGCCTCAAAAGTATAATAATAGAAACATTGGGGGACAGTTTGCAAGCTACACAACACAAAAGGTCTATCGACTACAGGAAGTAGACCAAACCGTCCATATTTTGGTGAAACACTATCTGACCAGAGTGACCGACGTACACCCACAGGAATTATGTGCTTGTGTGTGTCCAGCGCTGCGACTGAATCCAGGAGTCTCTCTTTCCTTCCGTTGGACACCCAGAGATGCAGGGGCCCACTAGCGGTCCTGGGGGCTCAGTGCATTCCTCTGGGTCACCACATAGGGACCACGGCCGGCCCAACGCCTAGCTTCCTTGGTCTACGTGGTTTTGCAGGGACATTGTGGATCTGTGGGACCACAAGGCATGTGGACAGCTAGCTTGGATGGTAAGCTATCGAGGGAAAACTTGGGCTTTGGTTCCAAGGACGAAAGGGTTTACATTGCACTTACGGGAACAACCATTTATATATGTGCACATGCAAATCATATGGCAAGTAAAAATTACACCCTGTACACCAAAAAAACACTTGAGAAGATGATATAACCTCTGTATTCCCTATTTCTGGAGAAATATTAATTAAAGAAACAATTTATTTCCAGCCAAATTGTCTCTAAAACCCAAGTACTATTCCTGAACGTGTCCTGTGGGTTATGTTTTGGGAGCTACACGGTGGCGGTGTGAACTTGGTTTGACCCTCAACGTCTGCAGGATTATGATGTTTTGAGAGTGTGAAAGCTCTGGCACAAATGCTGTTAGGACTGATTGAATCTGCCCAGGGTCACAGACACACAGCGCACAAAACCACGGGCCTTGAAGAAGACACAAACGGCGCTGTTCAAAAGGTCATTAGGATTACACGCTATGTGTGTCAGTGCTGTGTGTGTGTGTGTGTTTGTGCACATGAGTGACTGTGTGTTTGTATGAGGTTGCTAATGTGTGCGGTGACACAGCGGTGAGGCCGATTAAACTCACCCTCTGCGTTGTCCTCACAGTGCTGATTAAAGTTTTCGTAGGAGTCCCAGCGGATCAGAGGATCCTGGGTATTGTAGTCCACGGAGACACTTGGGCCATTCTCCAGGCGATCCATACCTTGACCAGAAGTACAGAAAGGCACAGAAGAAAAAGTAAGCATCTCTTGGATTGAAACCACGACATACTGTCCTGATTCACTTCTTTAATGTGTTTTTTAAGTATTCTGTGAGTTTGTAGGAGACTTGACTCAGTTGAGCAGTATCTCACACAACTGCTTTTAGACAGAAAGACAAACGTAAATACGGACTCACAGAAAGACAGAAAGAGATAGATAGATAGATAGATAGATAGATAGATAGATAGATAGATAGATAGATAGATAGATAGATAGATAGATAGATAGATAGATAGATAGATAGATAGATAGATAAAAAGGTGGGGGGATGAATAATAAGTTAAGGTGAATAAGAAATATCTGAATTTTCAACAGATGAAATAATAAAATACACATTTAATACAACTTTTAATTAACGAGGGAGAACAGGAAAACATCAATATACCCTGAAACCATAATGAATGAAAGACTCCCTCTCACCATGGATCTTTTCCGGCCCAAACGAGAAGACAAACTCCACTTTGCCATATTCTGGAAACCTGTCATCTGCAGGCGGGAAAGGGAAAAGACATTAACATCCCGATCAGACTATATGAACCCTTTGCCAACTCTCCAACCCATTGAGCCAACTCTCCAATGAATCAGCTTTGCATAAGAACCACCAGTGTCCTTGTCGTAGAAGGAGCCCAGCAAAGCCCCCGAGGTGGCCACAACTCTACACATGATGATCGTCAGCTATGGACTTCGACCGCCCTCCACACAGACCCGAGGCTGCCCACCTTTGAAGGTCTCGTCGAGCTCCTCCTTCCCGAACACGATGCCCAGGTCGTGGACGGCGCATGTGTGGAACTGAACCCGGAATACCACGTCGCGGGACGGGCTGCGGTACCTCTTGTGGTAGCACTTCAGCTGGAGGGGGGGGGGGGGGGGTGCAAAGAAGAGGGGCATGAAGATTGATTCAGAACATGTGTCCCCGCAGAAAGGTTATTGGTTTGTTGCTCCAATGTCCACAGTTTGACCTGTGGGGATCCTTGAGCAAGACACCCTGAACCCCCAACCGCTCCTTGAAGTAATGTATCGGAGTACGTTTCCGTCTAAAGTGAACGCTATAGACATTGGCACGGCTTCAAAGGAGTGAGACAATTACGTCAGGAAAGAAAGCTAATACACACACACTAAACACAGTCTTGAAAGTACCTTGATAAAAAACACCTCAGTCATGTGACTTTTTCTTTAAATTCATATGCACAAAGGAAGGTCTGCTGGACAACATCGTTCAGCGTGAGTGACCTCACATGAAGGATGCGGCACAACTCAACTCCATCCTAGCGATATGAACTATCCCACGTAGAGCAAATAGAGGCACTGAACTTCTGGCCGTCAAAACGTCGTCGTGATTCACGGCCTTCCCTCCTTTATTACAGCGCACCGCCGTTAGGGAAAGCCTTTCAGACTTTTCGTTTTCTATAGATATGGATAGATACAGGCCTATAAATGCATGCCACGGCCCTCCTCAAGTGGGCGATATGATATTGAGATCTGTTCAAAGGTCTACAAGATCGCTTCAACGCAGATGGGGAAACCCTCAGGGTCGTCCCTACTTTTACCCGATGAACCGCGCGAGAGACACTTATATGAATGCTACTAGGTCTCGTGCAGACAGTATTTACTTACCTTTTATCCCAATTACGAAGTACTCTACAAATCAAATACTTATCTGCTTATCTTATCAGCCAAAGGGATTTACATTAAAGCTGAAATAGCATGATACTTCCTGTTGTTGTTAACAGGAAGATATTTATATGCCTATGAATCTCATGGACCTCAGAGGTCAAAATGTATACCTGATGTGTTTTTTATTCAATTTCCTTAATTACGAAACACTCTTTAAAGTAGGTTTAGAGAATATAAGAACGACAGCCAAGATTGCATAAAGGGAATAATTGTCTATGATGAAATGTGTTTTCTTTTTATTTCGCCACTGCATAACTATCAGTTCACCATGTGCTTCTCATACAAAGGGTAAAAAAAAGGATGAGGCGAACGATGGAAGTCTGCAGTATCCAAACAAACAAGCGCGGGGGTTGAAGTGCGGAGCGTGGATAAGTCAAATATCCCCTTGGGCTTTCTGGTGGCTTTCTGGAATATGCCCTACCTCCCACAGAGAGCTCGCTCTTTGGATTACGCAACGGCAGTCTGACATTTCTTAAGGACAGATATAGAGCTAGGAAAACATATAGACCGACGCCTTGGCCTTCAAAATGTCAAACAAGCTCCCTAAAGCTACCGTTCATGTAGCTGACCCCTTACCTTAGCTTAAACTATGTGCACACTATAAATATTACAGCACCTCAAAACTAACAAAAGACCAGTCTAAAACACCCAAACCGAGCCAATGTAATGTGAGGAATGCAAAGATAAACATTCATTTAAAAATCAAGTTGAGATATATAAAAAGATGATCTAATTCCTAGGTTTCTCATGCAGAGGAAAACACATGTGGTATCTCACAGTTTAGCACTAAAAACGGAATTCTCCTCTGTTTTGGCCCTCGTAGGAGGGGGGGGGGGGGGGGGGGGGTTGAGGAGGATGGCAGGATGGAGGGCAGAGATCAGAGTTTACGTACGTGCTGAATATTAATCATGATAAGAGCTACCCCATTAGCCTCCATTAGATGAAAAACAGGGATATGATTTCAGGCTCCAGTCCGCTCGCAGCTCTCCGAAGCGCGCCCTAAACATAAGTGCTCCACCTGGGCCCTCCTCTCCAGTGAGACGGCAACCTCTCTGAATGCACCACTCCGGCATTAGAAGCCCAATTACTGAGCGTCAGCAGAAGCCTTTGCTAAATGTATGCCATTTTCTCCTTGAACTATCTCGGTAAAAATGTTCGTTCTTCACAAATTCGAAAGCCAGGTTATTTTTTCATTTTTGCGGTGCAATGCAGCACTTACATTTCTCAGCTCTGAAAAGCCATTTTAAGATGATGCATTCAAATTGTCTACGAGGTAATGTCTATTCAACATCTTCGGGCTTTGATGGATGCCTTGTGTGAATCCTGTAGGTTCCTGTAAGAGGAAGGAGTCTCAGCTGCGAAATTTCGGCATCGTATTTTACGACAAAATTATTTATATTTTACAACAAACATAAAGTGTGATAATGAGTCTTGTTAAAGCAAGGACGCATGCCAACAGTCTTCTCGCTATGCTTTTATGAGCACATTTATCCTGCAATGGAAACTATAAACATACACAGAATAATAATCATATAGCCGCTGGGGCCCCCCCGAATACAGTGAGCAAAAATTATCGGATCCCTCATTGCTTATAAACATACCATATCATACACCTGCAACCAGGCAATGCTACGTAGCATTCAGCCCTTCAAGTCTTCAAAATGCATAGTGCTCCTCAACGTCCAGGTCAATCCAAGACCGTTTTGCTACCGCGCCCTCGGCAAAGAGAGAGAGATACTAGGCTCATTCCGGGGAATGAGTGTGTGTCGTGCACTTGGAGCTTACCAGTATGTCTCCCTTGAGAAGCAGTCCCGGCTCAATAGTGATGCAGATGCTGGTCTGGCTGTCCCCTTGAACATTACTGCAGAGGGAACAAGACCGTTAGAAGACCGGCGTCAATAAAAACACACGTAGCTGTTCAGTCATTAAGCAGACGCTTTAATCCAAAATGACTTACAGTGAATTCAGGAACTTGTCATTAAGGAGCAGGTAGGGCGTTAGGGTCTTAACACCCTACCTGTAACAGCCTTTCCTGTAGGCCTCCTACAGGAAGAGCTGCTACAGGTATAGGGTGGACATTGGGGATAAATCCCAGTAGCTTCTGGCTGGGATTCAAAAACAACCCCCCAACTTTATCAGAATACTCACGATCAACTACAATACATATTGTGAAGTTTCCATTGTTTATGAAAGGTCATACATTTACGCCATACAAATAATCAGGGATATTTTGTTTGCCCTTTTAGTCCAGCAGATAATTGCTTGGTCGGATTTGGCAGGAGATGTAACCCATTTGTAACACACGACATGCATATTTAAATGTACATTCTGCAGATTTGTGTACATTTTGAGTCAGTAAATAGTAAAAAGCCATTCCACTCCAAGTCCTTCGTTTTCCAAAAGAACAGCAATGTAAAACAACTATTATTTCTATGTTTCATCATGTAAAAGCGCACAACAGGGCCCTTGCGTGTGACAGATATTGTTTTGCGATGCTTGACAAGTCACAGAATGCACGCATGCTCAGTAGGCCAGCAGCATTTTAACCAGTAAGCCTCTCAGCCTTGGGTGGCAATTGGCTGGAGGAAGCTGGAAAGTCTGCACCTTGCGGTCGGCGTTCCGTGTTCAGACGTTAACGTAGGAGGACTTAGTTTCTGGAAGATCGTCCAGCCAAGAGCCAGCGATCAAAGCGCGGTGAGGGCCGGTAATAGGAGGCATGTGAGAGAGCCAGTGAGGCTGAGAGAATGTGATTAAAGGGAAGGCGCTCTAAGAGGTTCCGCCGTCTGTAAACACATGTAGAGAGTGATTCAGGGGCTGGGCCTCCGAGGATATAGGTGGTAAGTTGTGTTATTGTGATTGATGGAATGACGAGCGGCATAAATGATCGGAGATGAAATGCGGTTCAGGCTTCCTCAACAGTGAATACTAGTTATTAGTAGTGCAAACAGATAAAAGACAATCATTGACAAGGATGTGAAGTGGGGGGGGGGGGGGGTTCACCAAACACACAGAATAAGTTAAGCGAGCTAGTAAGACCGCCTAGCCTACATCATGGTATAGACAAAAAGCGGACAAAATAAAGGGAGTTAAAAACCAGGCAATATTCATTCCTATCCCCTCCGTTATTGTCCCTAAGAGGAAATACTAGAAGGGAAAGACCGCAAATACAGTTCCCCCTCCCCTCTGCTACATCCCCTCCCCCTAACCTCCTCACCCCTTAAAAACAACCTCAGAACTCCAGAACAATCCATTGTTTCCTGTCTGCTCATAGAAGCTAGAGGCGGGGGTCCTAGAGACACGACGGGGTGTCCACAGAGATGCCTGTCTGCCGGTTTCATTGGCTCACCGGTATCCAGAACCAGCATCCTGACGGCAACGGCTCCGAGGGCGGGAAGCGAGAGCGGTGGAGTGGGAGGCTAACTAAACACAATAATATGTGGCGAGCTCATCGTACAAACTGGAAAGAGCGATGATTTATGTATATATTTAGCCCGCAGGCGAGGTTGGAGGACGACTATAAAGGGGGAACCAAGGGTTTTATTATGGAGCTATTAGAGGCTCGCTTTCCCCGAAATCTCGTTAAAATCCTAGAGGTGTGTGTGTGCAGGTGTGTGCATGTGTGTACACGCATGTGTGTGTGTGCGTGTGTGCGTATGTGAGAAAGACTTACTATATTCCAGATGTGTAGACGGGCTGCATGGCCTGGTATATTTTGAGGAAAGGACGACAACCTGGAAAACCGTAGAGAAGTGGAATTGATTAACCTTCCATTTGTTAACATATGATTGTATGATGAGTACACTGTTAGTTAATACCAACAGTCAATGATGTGGAGTTGATTATGTGTTGAGGGAGTTTAGAAAATGTTTTGAAAGTGTGTGTGTGTGTGTGTGTGTGTGTGTGTGTGTGTGTGTGTGTGTGTGTGTGTGTGTGTGTGTGTGTGTGCGTGCGTGCGTGCGTGCGTGCGTGTGTGTGTGTGTGTGTGTGTGTGTGTGTGCGTGCGTGTTTGTGTGTGTGTGTGTATGTACCTCCTTGCGACTCAAAGTTGGGGATGCCGTGCATGATGACGTGGTGAAGAAACAGCGGCTTGTTGTTGATTTTGATGTTACCCGAGAGCAGGCCGCTGAAGTACTGCACATACCTGTACACACACAGACACATGTACATGCACACCCACACAAGCACATGCACATAAACACAGACACACACACATAAGGACGCACCATCACAAGCACACAGCCGCACAATCACGCACGCACAATCACGCACGCACACAAACATAATAACTTAAACATCAATCATATCAAGATAGTTAGCAGAGCCACTGGTTTCCTTTAGTTTTGTTGTTTGGGATGTTTTTTTTGTGGTGTGTTATGCTTTGTTTTGAGATGTGCTGTGTCATTTTGTGTTGTACTTTGTTTTGCTTTGTGCTGTGTGTTGTGCTGTTTTGTAATGTTCTTTTGTGGTTTTGTGTTGTCATTGTCTCTCGTCAGTTATGTCTTAGGTTCAAGGCCACTCTAGATAGACAAACTTTATATATACAATACGTTGATGGTTGAATCAAAAGAACTGACATTAATCCTATACGCCTCAATTTTAAGTGTACACTCTTGTACACTTCTCTGTTCCACACATTAAGTCTGCCTATAAATGTCACCAATCTGGATTTAGAGTAGCATTAGCAGCTCACTTTAGCATGAAAACCATAAATCTCTCAGGAACAGGAAGTGGGATAAGACTGACCTTTTCTGTGACGGCTGGCCGACAGGGAGTACTTTGTCTTCATAGAACCTCTTCATAGCAAACCGGTCCAGAGCTTGGTCCGCACTGCCATACAACATATTGAGATACATTAGGATAAGAGCACTCTGCTTATCTCCCCCCATTCACTTCATAATGTAAATATACAAGCATGGCTGAACAGCGGGAGAGGCCTGGCGCTGAGGGACGGATAAAATAGCACTGAGGGAGAAAATATCCCACATAAATATTGGTTAGTTTAAGAGACATGTTTATCCATGTTTGTTAAAGTCAGTTCAGATGTTAGAATGCAAACACATTTTGATATCGTTTACCAAATCATTGTGTTGAAGTTTAAGAGTTTAGGAGTTAATTTCATTAATTTAGCTTCGTAAGCTAGCTTTGTAAAGAGGACATCTCAGGGACATCTCACAGGATTGCTGGTGCTGATGTTTTCACTGGAAGGCCACAATGTTTTGATACACACAAAAGAAGGTTCAATTAAATTACAGCCATACAAGGCATGCAGTAGAAAGCCCCTGACATCTCTTGGGAGCAGAATAGAATTTTGTCCTCTGTCAGTCCACATTCTTCGAAGGACGATGAGGTGTACCGTTGGGACTGAAGATTCCTCCCATTTTTAAATAGACTAGATTCCCTCTGAATTATGTTGGGCGTGAAGAAAAATTATTCAGTGATACTCTGGCATGTGAGTCAACAACTCTTTACGACGGGAAGCTGAGTGATAATGCAATATGTTTTCACTATCATTTGGTATAAATAATAATATAAATCGTGTGATTTATTTTTCCAATGCTTTGTCCTTATGCATGATTTATGATTGTATTTGCCCTGTTATAGACTTTCTAACATCTGTTTAAAATTCTGCTATATGCTACAAATAAAGAAAACTATCATTACCGTTAACATTGGTTGCTGCATGTTTCGATAATCCACTTTGACGGAGCAAATAAAAGCCGAAAGAGCATGTTGCAGCATAACAGTCGACCGGAGTGCAATGTTCTATAGCACTTTTGCCCTCTGAGCCCTCTGATCCGTTCCCTAGATCCCTCACCAGACTGAGGTTATATATATCAATATATATGTAACTTTACATTATGTATGAGTATCCCTTGGTTCTTTGCATTGGATTGATTTTCTGGGAGATTTGTTTTGCCAAACTGGATACTTTGTTTTGTCTTCTGTGACTTACAATGGCTGTTTTTCTGTTGTTGGCTGTCTATCTTCCTTTCTTTTGTTTGTGAAAACATAAAAAATCGAAAAACGACAAACTAAATAAACTCCCTGACGCAAACAGTCCAACCCACACATCAGGGCTTTAGTGTGGCCTGACCTCTGTTTGTGTGGCGGTGGAGCTGTACTTACCTGGCGGATATGTTGCTGTAGTGCATGTATGCTGCCACCACCACCCCGGTCCTGCCTCGATTGCCCTGGAAGCAAACAAATCAATCAACCAATCCGTCAATCATCGGCTGTTTGTTGCAATGTCAATATTGCTCCCAAAAAGGTCCCAAATGGTTGATTATCATCTGAAGACCATGAATAATATTATGTAGGTATGATTGTATAAAGATGAACATGGCTTTAAGGCAAACGATTCCGCCATCATGTGTTTGGCGGGTCTGATACTTTAGACCAGGGCTATTCAACTTCCTTAACAAGTGGGCCAAAAAGGAAAACCGCTGGTGGTTCATGGGCCACACATACAAAACTTATGTCAATTAATCGCTACAAATAAATCGTACTTAAAGCAGTGTTAACTTAATTGATATAGTGGTAAATGGAATAAACTTGTAAGACGCGTTCCTTTCTTTTTCACTTTTAATTGCATCTTTATAACAATTCTTGATCTTACATATTTTGGACAAATATTTTTAATAGCAATTTTTATTCAAACATATTTTTTGGCACATTTATAATAACAATATAATAACAATAACAATATTTTGGACACATTTTTATGATTCAACCATATTTTTTGACACATTTATAATAACAATATATTAACAATAACAATATTTTGGACACATTTTTATGATTCAACAATGTTGTTGGAATTATCAAAAAACAGAACTAATGAACATATGACATAATTTTTATTCAAACATATTTTTTGACACATTTATAATAACAATAACAATATTTTGGACACATTTTTATGATTCGAACATATTTTTTGACATATTTATAATAACAATATAATAACAATATTTTTGACAAATTTTTATGATTCAACAATGTTGTTGGAATTATCACAAAACAGAACTACTGTACATATGACACAGTTATATTCAGTGAGAGAAATTGCATTGCCTTGATTTTGCTATTTCAGCATAGTTTGGTTCATACGTTGTAAGACCAATCCTGAGACACTCATGCAACTTCTGATTGCTCATGGAGCAACGTCCCATTGTTTTAATGGCATTCATGTGTGAAAAGCTTGACTCACAAGTATAGGTTGAGCCAAACATTGTCAGGATAAGTGATGCGACTTTCCTAATCGTGGGGTACTGATACTGGCTAACATGGTTACACCAAAAGTCAGCTACACCCTCAGACTGCAATTGCTGTTTTAAAGCAAAGCAAGACTGCACATCAACCAGTTCCATCTGAAATGTGCCTTCATCGATACAGGATAATACCTCCTTTACTTTTACACAGAAGTCTGCATCAGGCTTGATGGAAAATGGGTCACGAGCAAACTGCAATACCTCAATGGGAATGCTGAAGCCTTGGAATCTCTCAGTGAAGTTCTCTGTCAATTTTGTCATGCAGTCTGTCATGACAGGCGTTATTTCTCCCCGTGGCGATGTGCTCATGAATGCACGGAGTTGTGGGAAGTGCAGCAGTTTTTTTGTGATCAGGTCTGTTTTGAAGATCGATAGCTTGGTCTTGAAGGCACAAAGTCTCTCAACCAGATCAGCGATCGACTTTCCCCGCCCCTGCAGTTCGAGATTCAAAGTGTTCATGTGTCCAAAAATGTCACACAGAAAGTAGACTTCTGCCATAAACCGTTCATCCAACATGCCCTCCAATAGATTCGCTGCTCGTTTATGTTTACATGTGCGAAGGAAAGACACAATCTCCTGGCGGAGCTCACAGAAACGATCCAAAACTTTTCCCTTGCTCAGCCATCTCACGTCGTTATGTACGAGCAAGTCAGTGTGATCGGCGAACGTGTCCGCAAGCATCTGACGAAACAGGCGATGTTGTAGGCTGGAGGTTGAGCGGATGAAATTCACAATGCTCATGACGGTGTCCATAGTGTTTTTCAAATCACCACTGAGTTTAGCACACAGCACCGATTGATGAATAATGCAGTGCAAATACTGCATATGCGGGGCTATGGCTGATAGCCGCGCCACCAGCCCCTGAACTCTGCCGACCATAGCCGGAGCACCATCAGTAACCAACAGGCACACCTTTTGTAAATCCAGTTCATGTTCATTAAAAAATGACACTATCTTTTGAAAAATCACTTCACCTGTAGTGTGTCCCTCCAGCGGAATAAGCCCAAGAAGTTCTTCCCGAAATCTCACTCCATCGAAAAACCTCACGTAAATGCAAAGCTGCGCCATGTCGGTACAATCCGTTGATTCGTCCACAGCAATCGATATATATTCCGCTTTTCGAACGTTTTCAAAAAGCTTCCCCGACACATCTTTTGCCAGTAATTCCACTCTGCGGAGAATTGATGTGTCTGAAAGAGGCACTTTTTTAATGGCTGAAGTGACGCTCTCTTTTACTTTTTGGTCAATAACCACTTCATCAATGACAGCAAGCATGCAGTCTTTAACGGTGTCCGCGTCGGTAAAGGGCCTCTTCTGTCTGGTAAGAGTCCAGGCTACACGCAGGGATGCTATCATGGCTCTCTGTTGTTCCGTGCAAAACTGACCAAGTGCCATTTGACTCCGTTCAAACGATGCTTGCAGCACCTGTAATTTTTTTCGCCGTTCCTCCGAGCCCGCGGGATAAGTGGAAGCAAACGAGCCGTGATTTGAGTGGTAGTGCCTCTTCACATTGTATTCCTTAATCACGGAAATCGCTTCGTTGCACAGTAAACACATCGGTTTACTACTTGCGGCGGATGGCAAAGTAAATAAATATTTTTCAGTCCATTCGCTATTGAATTGGCGATTTTCACCATCAACCTTCCTTTTTTTTGGCTTAGAAAGAGACATCTTGGAGCTTTTGTTAGCCTAGCTACAGTGAGTTTCTCCGTGGTCTGCAAGCATAAAATGCAATGTGACCTTGACTGAGCCGTTGGCGGGTGCAGACAGAGCGGAAGTAATCCTGTTGCCGTATAATTCTTTATATAATTCTTTCAGAACAATACATTATTTCTATTAAATATATAATTTATACCTTTTAATATATATTTTTTTTTCATTCATTCTATTTTAATAAGTGTGTTCACATAAGTCTAAATACGTATTTATTTGTTTTTCCTTCAGTTGCGTTGACTCCAGCGCGACAATATATGTATTAGAGCCCTTATCCAATCAGATAATTTCCCAGCGCTGTCTCTGGGTAAAAAAATAAATAAAGATTCTCTTCAAAATCCTGAGAGAATACCCTCGCTGCTGACGCTAATGGGGACTAGGGCCTCGTGGTAAAAGTCACGGCCCGCGTGTGTAATACACGGTGTAATTTGATTCATAGATATATATTTTTATTTTTTTATAATTTTTATTTTTTTATAATTTTTTTTTTTTTATATATATATTTTTTTACAGGCAGCATCTTGCGGGCCAGATAAAAAGTAAGATGGGCCGGATTCGGCCCGCGGGCCGCTAGTTGAATAGGCCTGCTTTAGACCATAACTTTTTTAACACAAGCAAACGGATGCATTGCCTTAGGAAAACCCTGAGCAACCAATCTGCAAAAAACACCAAAGCATTCCCCCAACCAGGGAAAAGGTTAAGTATTCCTGAAGGGTTAAAGGGTTACAAAGTCTGTTCAACATTCCACATTATAAACATCATGTTGTCCACTGGGGAAGCGCTTGGTTGATGATGTGTAAATCCAAACCAAACGACTTCCTTAGCGACCGTCATAGACACCACCGCCACCACCTCCTCCCACCCACCCACCCACCCACCCACCCCGGTAATGTTCTCATCGACCCGTGTTACGCAACCCTGCAAGGAAAACAACAAGCCCTGGTCGTCACGGCAACCGCCATGTTTACACCCTTCCTTATGGGAACTACTTTCTTCCCGGTGAAAATGGTTAACGGTGGGTCCACGCATATTTTATATTCTCTTGGTGCTAAGAGATTGGAAATGCATTTCATGGTTTTGTTGGAGGCGGTGGGTTGCCAGGTGTGTGAGGTTTTGAGCATAGGGACCCACAAAACTCTGCCTGAGGTTAAAATGAAGAAAAGGAACATTATAAGTTGACACTTTGCAGGCCATCTTTGCTTGACTTTTACTTTGACCTTTGGCCTTTTGTTTTCTTCTTCGCTCGGCAGTTGTTATTAGGACTTGGAGGGTAAAACATCCTGATTACGGCTCTAGAGTGTCTTAGGCTGGGGTTGTTTTTTTTCCGATAATCAGAGTTCTTCTAAATCTTACCTTCGACGCAACCCTGAACAAAACAAACTCAGAGCAAACAACTCTGTCTCATTCACTCAAACTCAAACACACACACACACACACACACACACACACACACACACACACACACACACACACACACACACACACACACACACACACACACACACAACACACACACACACACACACACTTAATCCTTGCAAACAGCAGTGCACTGACACATTTCAGGAGGATTACATTTACAAACAGTGTGGCCACACTCACACAAACTCCCACTCACACACACACACACACACACCACACCACACCACACCACACACACACACACACACACACACACACACACACACACACACACACACACACACACACACACACACACACACTCACACCAGTACAGCGCTGGGCTGGGTTGGGGGAGCCCTGAGACATCCAAAGAGCGCCCTCTATTGGCTGCAAACACACTGGCCCATAAGCAGCACACAAACCCAAACAGCATTCACAAAGTATATATTGTGCTGGGATATTGTAGTAAGTTTGTTGCGCTAGTATCTTTTGCTGGTACATTGTGCTTGGAGCTTGCCTTGGTATCTTGTTCTGGTATCTTATAACTAGTATTGGTTCCCTGTGTTGGTATCTGTACCTTGTTGTGTATGACCACCACGTTGTGGCTGTCTGCGCTAAGCCAGGTGTCCATGGCCTTGCAGATGCTGCAGATCTTGTCCAGTGCTGGGGCGTGGTGGTCCGGCCAGCCAAAGTCCAGGACCTGGATGAGAGAATTAGAGAGAGAGTGAGGGAGAGGGACAGAGAGAAGGGGAGAGAGAGGGAGAGATATAAAAAGAGATAGACAGAGAAAAAGAGAGAAGGGTTGAGAGACAGAGAGAGAGAGAGAGAGAGAGAGAGAGAGAGAGAGAGAGAGAGAGAGAGAGAGAGAGAGAGAGAGAGAGAGAGAGAGATATTAGGTCCAGAACGTTATATTGAGTTTGATATCATACAAAGACAAAAGTAGAGCAGAGTATAATAGATAAAGTAGAGCTGTGAGGAGAGTTGAGTAGAATCGCATACCTTTGGGTTGAGCTGGTTAATGTCATAACGTTTGTCGCTGAGGTTGAAGAGCTGGAAAAGATAAGAAAGTCATTTATGAATCTCTGACGTGCAATTTGGGATAAAGAAGTATTGTAGACTGCATCGTGCGTCTGAGTCATCTTAATCCATTCATCCGTCTACATCATTGCCATTTCTCTTGCACAGTAAGAAAAAAACATTTAGACCTGTCTGAAATCTCATAGTTCTTTGATTAATATGTGCTGTTGCCTACAAACCACGCGTCCTCCTAGGTCTGCGACAGAGTCCCCTTAACCCACCAGAATACCATGCAGACCCGTAGAGAGCAGGGGCAGGGGCCCCGGGGCCGTACCAGGTAGTTGTTTCCGTGTTTGGAGCGCAGCATGGTGGCCACCTCGCGCAGGTTGGCGGCATAGCTCTGCTCCTCCACCGAGCTGGGGAAGGAGACGGAGATGATCCGCTCCGTGATGTAGACCAGGTCCACCTCGTAGTTCTCTTCCAGGGCCTGCATGAGGCTCACCGTCCTGGGGGGGGCGGGAGGAGGCGGAGGGTTTACACATTTTATATTGAGTCCTTCTGTCAACAAGTTATACTATCATTTATATATAGTGAATAGCTCATGGTGAATATTGGTACATTGCGTTCCCGGATTTCCCATTTGGGACATGAATTGAGGATTATTATCTAATCTTGAAATTCAAAGCTAGTCTTTAGGGAGACCCTTTTATCCAAATAACAATCAAAGAATGTTCTGGATCAGAGGAAAAAATTCAAGTTCTGTCAACAACTGGGCAAAGCGCAAATATAAACAGTGCTCATCTTCTACGAATGCTATTATTGAATTACGTAAAATGTCACTTTTTATGTATATTTATGGGCTTGACAAGAAAGTGGGTAGAAAGAGAGAGGGAACGACATGACTGCGGTGAATGAAACCCGGGTCCCCAGAGGGTCGGTGGCTACTTCATGGTGAGCGCACCAGTGGTTTACATTCTAATCTCTACAATGCTGGTAGAACAACATTGCTAGTAATACTACTGCATTGGTGGCATTGCATTTATAGCATTACTGCTATAGAATTGACATCTTAAGCAATTTTCCGGCTGAGATAATTGACCAAACGCAAGTCGTTTCAACACAGAGCACAAAGCCGTGTTCTGTCAGGGACCACCGTGGCTGTCTGCATTTGCAGTTAATCAGTTTACCTTAATCTTAAACTGTGTGTTTTACCCTTTCCTTAAAAGTAACTTGGTGTGGCTTCCAGAGAAACTGTCACATATTTTCACTGCCATTGTACTTAAGTGAAAGGTGCTGCAAAACTCAACCAAACAGAGAGAAATACTTACTCTGCTCCATTTCCTCTTTCATCTGAACATCTTTTGATTTTATATGTATACTTTTGATATAGAACTTTTGTTATGGAATGCTTGACTTCAAACGGTGTCATCCTTTTGATTGTATTTAGATTCACAATAACAACCAACACATGGTTTCGGTTTGCCCCTTCTCTGTGGCTCTGCCCACCCCCCCCCCCCACACACACACACACACACACACACACTCCCCTTGCCTGTCAAACCTATGCATCCATGAGATCATTTTCACAAGACAAAAGCTTGAATACGGTTGTAAAGAAAAGGACGATAATTCAATTTATACCGTTTATTATGTATCCATTTTGTTCTTTTCAGTTAACATCCAAGAAATGTCGGGGGCAGTTCATGTGGTTATCTATGATTAGTCTTGACAAAGGCGGCTTGTAGGAACCCTCTATCACCAAACATTTGCTAGACAGATACTTGTGTTACTCTTATTTGAGAAGAAAGATCCAGAAAGCTATGTCAAAGACCCAACCATGGAGCAGACATTCTGATTGGTATTTACACAGCTTTGGTCAGCTATGTTATTAAGCGTCAATTAGTGTCAATTAGTGTATGTTTAGAAATAAGAATACACACAGAATAGAACAATGTAGTCAACAAAATCTAAATCTGCATTCGTTCATCTGGGGCTGACCAGGTGTGGCCTGATATCATCATGCATAAGCTTGGTAGAAACGGCTGAGGATTGTCGGTTCAGCTCATTGGTTCAGTTCCATCTCCAAGTATGAAGGCGGGGTCAGTCCATATGCTGGGACAACCACACACAACTTCCACCAGATCAGAGAGGGAAGACATATTTGCGCACATATTGACTTACAGGAGTATTATGCGTCATGCTTTGAGGCTGTGTGCTGTACTCCCAACCAGAGCCCCAGCTCTTCAGATGTGAATCACTGATTTATGTTCTCTCAAGCTGTTTTATTGCACGTTACTAATCATGCCATTGGATGTGGGTCGATGTCATTCGGTTGGTGTGACTTGGTTTAGTTAAGACGATGACGGAGGCTGCTCACAGGTCTTTGTCATGTCATTTGTCACTTTGTCTTCAACCATGCATTTGACTACTAAGTTGTTGTAGCCAAGCTAGTCTGTTAGTTAAAGGGTTAGAAACCTAATGTCCTTCTTCAACCTGTTTGCATCCCTAAGCGAGACGCCTCAGCCCATAAAAAGTATGACAAACTCACATTCGAAAAAAAGCTCCTCTGAATACTTGTATATTCGCTAATACATTTAAGGAGTTAAGAGGATATAAAACCTGCTTACGGTTCTAACGATCTCACAGTAAAACATTCTGAAACCGCCATCGCCCGAAGCCACTTGAGCGATCGGCTTGGCCCTCTTACACCAAACACTCGGGACGTCCATATACCGCTGAAGACCTTCAGTTACATTTCAGGTTCAATCTTATAAACACATCGCTTCTTCTCCCGAGCGCCACCAGCCAGCGCATGTCCAAACATGGTGCGGGACAGCGGGCGTCCCCCCGGGGGCCCCTGCCAGGGCCCCCGAGCGCAGCACTGCAGTCTTCCCATGGCATTTCCCGCGTATGTTTAATCAAAAGATCTTAGCCGCCTTGCTTCCAACACTTGTCGCGCTGTTTCTCTGGGAGGCGTGGAGGTGGGGGGAGAGGGGGGATGGACCGCGGGGGTGTTGATTCAGTTCGTAAATAAACGGGATTATCCAAATATCCCCCACATTCCGCCCGGTGAGTAAGTACCCAGACCAAACACAACGCCTCGGACGACGGCTGACGGAAAATGTAAGTCATCCAGGACCCCGCCATTCCAATACCTTCAGAAGACGGAGGAGACGGAGGAGGTGGAGGTGATGGTTTCAACCTTATTTGGTTTTTCTGCATTCTTTTTTACACACACTGGGACAAAAACAAGCAAGTGCATCAAAAGAGATAGAGAGAGAGAGAGAGAGAGAGAGAGAGAGAGAGAGAGAGAGAGAGAGAGAGAGAGAGAGAGAGAGAGAGAGAGAGAGAACGAGAGATAGAGAGAGCGAGAGAGAGGGAGAGAGAGAGAGATTGAGAACGAGAGAGAGAGAGAGAGAGAGAGAGAGAGAGAGAGAGAGAGAGAGAGAGAGAGAGAGAGAGAGAGAGAGAGAGAGAGAAATGAGAATCAGAAGAATAAAAATGACAGAAAGATACAGAGACAGAGATAGAGAGAGAGAGAGAGAGAGAGAGAGAGAGAGAGAGAGAGAGAGAGAGAGAGAGAGAGAGAGAGAGATTGAGAGAGAGAGAGAGAGAGAGAGAGAGAGAGAGAGAGAGAGAGAGAGAGAGAGAGAGAGAGAAAGAGAGAGAAAGGGGGGGAGAAAAGTACAGACTTGAGAGATAGAGACTGCTAGACTGAAAAATTGACATTGTGAACTAAAACCCAATCTTTGGAGGCTGTAAATCTTTCTATGAAGAGCTTATCAGCGTGAAAACACACACAAAGAGAAAGCAACAGCCGTCTAAACCCTGAAACTCTCACACCCGAGAGGAGAGGAGGAGAACGGAGGACAGGAGGAGAGGGTGGAAAAAGGGGAACTATAAACCAATAGAAAAAGTCCCCCAGACGAGAACATTTTTCCCACATGTGTCAACTGAGTGGAGGTCCTGAGAAGATTGCTCATATGTCTGGCCCCAGGACTCCCACATGCTCCACTATACACATAGCCGGTGCTATCCCCCACATCTGGGCCCATTCAAAGCATGCTTATTCATTCATGAATTGATACATCAATCGCTCTCCCACTTACACCAAAGGAGGACGGCTTATTGCAAAACGTTGATCGTCTTCTTCCCATGATAAATGGGGTACGTTTGAATCGTCTCTCATGCTGGGGATTCTCATTTCGACTTTCGGTTTTATTTGATGCTGATCGATAAATGCATGCATTGGGTTATTCGTTTTTCGATCTGCCTGTGGGACTTCTGCAAGGATCCATCTCCTTCAGCAGTAATACTATTCCACCGACAGTGGAGCGTTCACTCAAGTTTGAACGCTGTGTACTGAGCAATGGCTATGCCCTCCCGTGATGTTAAATAACTTAACAGCTTGGGTTGTGGGACGGTGTGCATGGGTGACCATCCCAGAGTGCTGAGAACCCAGATAACAAATAAAGGGTATGGCATGGTATCCTTTGTGACGTCTTCCTCTTTTTCTCTATACCGTCCTCCTCTGCAGGGCTCTTCCTCATTGGTGCCTGTGGTTTGGTGCTGATCCAGGCGCCGGCCAGCGAGCAGGGCCAACCTGCTTCTAATCAGCCAGAGAGATAGAGAGATTGCCTCTCACTGCGTTCCCCCCCACCCTTATCTCCTCACGCTCAATTTCAGTCTGGGCAGGGGGTCGCATGTCGGGGAACGCATCTGGATGAGCACCAACACCGTACATCTTCACAGATTGCCTCTCGGTTGGAGAACCTTACGTGTATTTTCTTACAAAACAGGATTAATCCCAGGGATTGGGAGTTCCATAGTGTGTGCTGCCAGGTGCTTCATATATATGGGTCAAGATCTGGCCCTGTTCCCAATCGTCACGTTCCCATATTGCCATAATGTCTATCGCATTTGCGTTCTTCTTTGTTGACTAAGGACTATTTTGTGTCCCCCTGCGTTTAATTGGGGAAAAACTTTCTCTAAAAGAGAAGGAGAGAGTGGGTGTTAACTCTCGGTAGGCCTACTTCATATTTATTTGATTTACCCATGTGATATAGGGGACATTCATGGCTCGTCATGCGTCAAAAATATCCATTCATTCTGGATATTTTATAATGAAAGGGGTAAGGGTAATTCATCATGGTGCACAAGCACAACATCTCTTATTTAGTATTATCTATTCCGGCCTGGTTGTGAAGAAAACACAACGGTCAATAAACACCGGTGAAAACTGAGTGAACTTTATACAGCCTCAGTTAAATAAGAGGTCTGATGTTTTACTCTTTTTGGAAAGTAAATGATCGTCAATGACCCCCATTATAAACATTGCCTGCATATGAGTTATATTGACTCATAAAACTGGGATCCATGTGTGGTAGCAACTCTTCGCCTTGGTCTGAGCGGGTAATAAAACCTTAATAATGCATAACCTGAGCCTATGAGGTATCTTAAGAGGTCCAGCAAAGGAAAGAGAAGCGTCTTTTTTTAACTCTGGCTTCCATTTGTGACGGGGGGACAGGGGGATGTGTAAAAGACAACCATTTATTTTGCAAAGTGCAGAGTAACTCCAGGGCTTTTGGTTCCCTGCAGGACATCCACAGATCTCATATTGCCTCATAACTTTACGATGTAGAAGCCTCGTAGCACTCCCCCTCAGCCTGAATATAGAAATGGAAGAAAATGAAAGAAAAGATTTCTGTGACGTCATCTTCTTTAACCCTTTTATTTCCTTATTTTGCTCTCTCATCGACTGAGGGGGGAGGGGAGGGGGGGGGGGGGGCGGTGGGTTCCTCAAATAGAGCAACAAATTGCATCTGGTGAACTACAAGAAACCTTTTACGAGCAGCTTGCAGTCATCAGAAAACATTAGCGTTTTGCCACCCTGTACTGCACATGGAAACTCCTCGCTTCTCTCTTGGTTTAAAGCCGTTTCTCTTTCTGTGGAATCTCCATAGTTGACTGTAAATAGTAACCATGAGCATTTTCGGTGAAAAATACAATAAAAAATGATTCCCAGGAGACGAGAACAGAAGAGAGGGGAGGACAGGGGAGGAGGTGAGAGCAGAGAGAAGGAGTCGAGAGGAGAAGGAAAAGAGGGAGATACAATTGGCAAAATGGTGAGCTACGGTAAGATTGTGTCAAACATTGAGAGGAGATGGGAGGATAAGAAATGATAGAAGAGGGAAGGAGCAGTGGGAAGAGGAGAGAAGATAAGACAAGAAAATGGGGGGCGGTAGTAGCTCAGGAGATAGAGCGGGATGACTTGTAAGCGCAAGGTTGCTAGTGGCGATCCCGGCTCCTCCTAGAGTGCCGAGGTGTCCCTGAGCAATACACGTAACACTAACTTCTCTCAATGAGCAGGCTGTTACCGTGTGTGGTTGACTCCCCTGTTGGTGTGTGAATGTGTGTATGAATGGTTGTAAATTGCTTTGGATAAAAGCATCTGCATCAGCCATCTCAAGTAAAAATATGAATACGTAAGAAGAGAAGAGGGGATTTAGCGTAGAACTGGTAAAAGGCGTTCTGTGGTGAGATTGGGTGAGGAGGAGGATCTTAGGAAATTGTTCTCGGCGTCTTACCTGGAGGGTCTGCGTCGAGACTCCATGCTCTTGGAGGACTTTGTGGAGCCCTGGAAGAAAAGCAGAACATTAAACTGGTCAGTAAACTGTGGCTGACCCTCTGTAACGCGTGAAAATTTGGTCTAAATATTCAACGGCTCACGGAGCGAAAAACATGAGAGATTCTTGTTATTATTGCATTTCACAGTGCAATATCAGCATCGGTGTGTGGTTGAAACAATAGGAACACCTGTGTATTTCAACCATACAATGCTGATTCCTTCGTAAGGTTCATATCCAGCTTGACCACACACAACCACTCCCCCACATACAGTATATTGGTTTTCTCATTTTGATGAAACACACAACCATGTGGATTCGCTCACCATGTATGAACGGTTTCCAAGCAACACAATTGAACAATAATATAAACAATAGAGCCAGACTTCATTGCTGCAGCGAGACGGAGGGAATAACACACGAGTCACAAGTCAAGGAGTAAGGATAGCGAGCGCCAGAAAATACTAGAATCCCCCTCAGGTGGTCTTTGAGGATTCTCTCTCTCTCTCTCTCTCTCTCTCTCTCTCTCTCTCTCTCTCTCTCTCTCTCTCTCTCTCTCTCTCTCTCTCTCTCTCTCTCTCTCTCTCTCTCTTTCTCTCTCTCTCTCTCTCTGTCTCTCACTCTCTCTCTCTCTCTCTCTCTCTCTCTCTCTCTCTCTCTCTCTCTCTCTCTCTCTCTCTCTCTCTCATTCTCTCTCTCTCTCTCTCTCTCTCTCCGTCTCACACTCTATCAGTACCGCTAACTTTCTCCCTCTCTGTCTCATGCACTCTCTATTTCCTTACACACCACCAATCCCTCTCTCTCTCTCTCTCTCTCTCTCTCTCTCTCTCTCTCTCTCTCTCTCTCTCTCTCTCTCTCTCTCTCTCTCTCTCTCTCTCTCTCTCTCTCTCTCTCTCTCTCTCTCTCCCCAGGGGAAGAATCACACGGCACCTTCTAAATGAACTGGAGACGAGGTTGGGATCATGAATATCCCATTATAGTAACACAGTCATCTCGCAGAAGGTGTACTTGGAGCGATGGTCTGCGTCTGACTCCAGTACGCCTTCCCCGCCCCCCTTCTCCCCCTCACCAAAACCTGGCGGGGGGGGGGGTTCAAAGGTCACGTGGACGTGCGCAGTCGACCAAAGTGCACCGGTGGTGGCGGTGGGGATGGGGGAGGGGGAGGGAGCCGAGACAGAGAGGGGAATGGCCTGTGATCCATCACCATCCATCACATCAGAGTATCTAGGATGGGAAGGGCCGGTTGCTGTGTCGAGTGTGGGCGGGTTGTGTTCTCACATGTGTCTGTGTTACTGAAGTACAGGAGCAGTGGATGTACACAGAAAAGCATGCATGTTTCAATGTGGTCTCAGGCGCCACAATCTACTACTATTATCACACGTACACAGGCACAGACATACACAACCCACACAGACACTCCCCCCACACACACATGATTTAGAAATCAACTAATTGCAATGTATTTAAACGGATCAAGCGCCTTGTTAAGGCTGCAGGATGGCGACAATAGCTGTTGTGTGTAAGGACCCATCATCATCGACATCATCCTGTTTCTAACGTATATTATATGTTCAATGTTAAACATCCCCTGACCAACCAAAAGGTTCCCAGGAGCCTTTGGCCCCTACTAAAGCAACACTCATTGAATCCCTCTGCTGGAGTCTGCAGCTCAACATAAACACTTCAGCATGCTGCTGCCGAGGGCCTTCGGCTGGGCAGAGTCGCCTCAGGGCAACAGAGATGTATGGGACAGGGAGAGAGGGGGGGAGAGACGGGGGAGACGGAGGGGAGAGACAGAGCAAGAGAGACAGGACAAGAGAGACGGAGATGAGGGGTCGTGAAGTAGGAACAGCACTGTTTTACCGATCTAGAGAAAGAAGAAGTGACGGGAAACCAGGACGGGCTCATTTCGAGGTCTAATTGAAACACTGACATTGGTTCTGTTTACAGAGGAAGCACGACTCTTTGACCCCTGGTACTGGTTAGCACACATACACACGCAAATGCAAACACACACACACATACACACACAGACACACAAACACACACACACCGCACACGCAGCGCAGCAACAGCCGAAACAAAGCAGCATCATGTGTTAATTACAGGGCTGTGCTAGTTTAGAGGGCTACGGAGAGGAGGTTCACTCTTGTGGAAGAGGAGGACAGAGAGCGCTGGAAATCCAGCTTTCCACTTCTAATTAGTCCAAAGTGGTGTACACAGCGTTTTATGAACCACAATATTCACATGTAACAGCTCCCATCTGGGTCAGTAAAAAAACAAACATTATGACCGAGTTCCAATCAGCTACAAAACAAACAAAAACAATCAGGTTTTCCCTGGGAAAACCTCTTCACTCTCCATTCATGGTGTCCCAGCGGTATTCGAGTTATGCTGCAGTTATGCTGTTTATGCTGTGGAACCACTTCTATACAGGGATAGAGTCTCACACCACTCTTGGTGAGCTGTATTACATGATGCGCACTGAGCATGTTGTTGGCTCACACCACCACCAATCAGTCAAAGTGGGTTATCCGTGCTAAAGACGTAGCACCCTGCAGCTCGCACGGACGTCCCCGATTGCAAACAACTCAACCCCCCCCTTCATGTTCGCTGCTCGCAGTAGTGAGAGAGACAAAAGGGAGGAGGACGAAGAGAGGGGGAGGAGGAGGAGGGGGAGGAAGAGCGAGGGAGGAGGGGGGGTTAGTAGAAGGTGGGAAACGGGGGTGAGGATAAGGGAGAAAGAGAGGGGTGTGTGTGTGTGTGTGTGTGTGTGTGTGTGTGTGTGTGTGTGTGTGTGTGTGTGTGTGTGTGTGTGTGTGTGTGTGTGTGTGTGTGTGTTTGTGTGTGTGGGTGGGTGTGGGTGGGTGGGTGTGGGAAGACAGGGGGGAGTGAGAGGGGGGGGACCTCCTAGCCTGTTTTTTTGATGGAAACCATCTGAGCAGTCCGACGTTTATGGGCAGGCCCACAAATTAACCATCGGAGAGAGAGAGAGAGAGAGAGAGAGAGAGAGAGAGAGAGAGAGAGAGAGAGAGAGAGAGAGAGAGAGAGAGAGAGAGAGAGAGAGAGAGGGAGACGTGGGGGGATGGTACTCGCCTGCAGAGCAGAGAGCGAGAAGAAGAGAGCGGGCAAGGTAAAAGAAAAGGAGGGAAAAGTTTCACAAAAGAACAATAAAAGAACAGAAAAAGTTTGGAGGATTCGGTGAGAAAAGTGCAAAAGGTTGCAGAAGCCATCAGCCATTACGGTTTCCAATGCGACCGTTCCAATCTATCCGTCCACATATATCCATCCTCAGCGTCCAATGATCTCTCCGGATCCATCCGTCCACCGTCGCTCCGACTCCTACCTTCCTCAACAGGTAGCCCGCGCTCCAGCGCCATGCGTCCCTCAGCGAGGAGAGGCTTCTCCTCAGAGACCCTCCCTGGTTCATCATTTGGGAGATCGCCCACTCGCTCTCTGTTTGACTGTCTCTACCGCTGTCTCTCTCTCTCTCTCTTCGTGCTGCCACTCCCGTGAGAAGAAGAAGTCCACTGTGGGACCTCTCCCTTCCCTCCCTGACAGCGCAGCAGGAGGAGGGGAGGAGGAAGCAGTGGGAGGAGGGAGGAGGAGGGGAAGTGAGGTAGAGAGGGGTCTATTTTGG
>NC_044067.1:17677005-17702005 GCF_902167405.1 Gadus morhua | reverse complement strand
GTGTGTGTGTGTGTGTGTGTGTGTGTGTGTGTGTGTGTGTGTGTGTGTGTGTGTGTGTGTGTTGTTGCATGTGCATGCATGTGTTTGAATGTATGTATGTATGTGGGTTGGTGTGTGTGTGTGTGTGTGTGTGTGTGTGTGTGTGTGTGTGTGTGTGCGTGTGTGTGTGTGTGTGTGTGTGTGTGTGTGTGTGTGTGTGTGTGTGTGTGCATGCATGCTAGGGTGTATCACTGTGTGTTTGTGTGTGTGTGTGTGTGTGTGTGTGTGTGTGTGTGTGTGTGTGTGTGTGTGTGTGTGTGTGTGTGTGTGTGTGTGTGTGTGTGTGTGTGTTGCCCTCCACTAGCAGAAAGTCTATGACTAAGCTTAAATGGCTAGTTATTATAAGACAGTGTTGGGTGTGTTTGTAGATTGTCAGTTCACGTTTGTGCGTGCATGCCTCACCTGACAATAAAGTCACAAATTTTTTCGTTCTTTTTGGCGGGAAAAATGCAGGGTTGAGGAAACCCATAATGCACAACTGACATATATCAACATATAAATAAATTTTGTTTCAGACATGAGACAGACCAGAAGTTGGCCTCCACACCCTCACTAACTGAAGACAGAAGGACCCATTGATAGAGGAAGGGGTTCATGAACCTTGATGTACTAAATCACATTCTAAAGGTCTAATTTAAACTGGGACATGTCAGAAACGAACAGGAGAGCCAGAGTGTAAATGAGAAGGTTTAGGTATCTTGTGGAAAAGACATCTAGATCTCTGACATCTGAGAGAGATGAATGAGGCTTACTGTCTTAATGTCTTACTCCAGTCCTCTCTAGATTACCCACCTTGTTTGACGGTATTAAACCAACAAACACTTACATGACATCGTTTAGGTACTTATGTTTGTAAAGATCTAGAAAAGCAATTAAACACTTTTGGATTCTAAATTGTCTGTTGAATTAACTGTTTTTATTTAAAATGGATCATCTGTATTAGTTTGATTGATAGATTGGCCGTCTACAGAGTGGGTGACCCAACACTGAGGCTAGACTCCACAACAACAATGATGCTCAGTAGTGCCTCCTAGTGGGCAGAGACGGGAAGTCCATGCCATCCTCACAGCAGGTTTGTTGTATTCATTCCATTTAAATGCATCCCGAAAGCCTAACAGACGTGGTTAGGGCCACGACCAGCATATATACGGTTACTGTTTCAACAATGTGACCGGTTTCAGAAAATGGTTTTGTTATTCCTCACTGAGAGAGCATGACATGTTAAAACAGAGTCGGCCACCTTTTTTAATAAAGACTGAAAACACAAACTGCTTATTTGGTTTCAAAACCAAAAGACAGCTGTTTGGCAAGAGGCTGGATCAACATATTTCCCGGCTGGTGGCTGCCTAAAAAGGCAAAGATCCCGGCTCGGGTCTGGTATCCCCGGCTCCCTCTCACTAGAGCTGGGACCTGCCGCTGGATGTCAGAGCGCTGCAGTAAACATGGATCAGTCTGCCACGGCAGAGCTGACCCGGGCAGCGGCTCAAGATTTATAAAGAAATCCATCACTCAAGAAAAGGGATTGCAAACATCTCTTTTCACACGGTGACACATGTCCTCGCTCCTCTCTCTCTCTCTCTCTCTCTCTCGCTCTATCTCTCTCTCTCTCTCTCTCACACTCACACAACTATCCCACACACTCTCTCTTCCGTCGCACAGCATTGTCTCTCGCTCTCTCTCATTCTCTCGCTCTATCCCACACAAACACACATACACACACACACGCGCACACATACAGCTGTTCTTTAATGTTTTCCCAGGGCCATGTCACAGGAATCCAAACATGCTACTGCTGAAGGAAGCTGCGTGTGTGTGTGTGTGTGTGTGTGTGTGTGTGTGTGTGTGTGTGTGTGTGTGTGTGTGTGTGTGTGTGTGTGTGTGTGTGTGTGTGTGTGCGTGCGTGTCTGTGTGTGTGTGTGTGTGTGTGTGTTGGTTTTTGCGTGCGTTGTGTTGTATCAGTTTAAAGTGGGCGGGCCTACTAACATGCCTGGGATTCAGGGATCCTGATTGGCCCCGAGGAGAGCAGCAGGACGTGGGGGGTATGTTCCTTCAGGGAGCATGAAACAGTAGGCGGGGCTAGAGTCTGGCGTGGGGTGTGGCTTGTCTGTGAGAAAAAGCCCAGCAGTGCCGGTGGCCCGAGAGCACCTTTGACTCCGCTGAGGTTCTCACCCCACCCTGTCCGACACTGGCTGCAACCGAGCCTTCCTCTGGCTCGTTATGTAACCGCCAGTGGGCTGCCGACAACATGTGAGGCCAGGGGAGGGAGGGAGGGAGGGAGAGGGTGGCTGGGTGAAGAAAATATTTTGTGCTGATGGATGGCTGGTGCTTTTTTCCGCTCTGTGTTGTGTTAAAATGCATCTGGTGTACTGTTGCACAATGGAAGCTTGTCTGAAGACTCTTTATCGCAAGAGCCCATTTATATTGCCGCTCTTTTTTCGGTTTGCTATCATATAGTCGATTGTTTACTTTAGCCAAGGTGAGAAATTAATGAATAATGAATTTGGATGCATGTCATTAAGGCGCAGATCGGGGGAATCAAACCCGGATACTTCAGCTAGGAGTCACTCCCCAATCCTGCCTCTCCCGTCAAAGCAGCATTCCATAATATCCTGCAAAGTAAATTCCATACATCCCTTATCGTTGACGTCATGAGGCCCAAGCGACTGAAAAACAACACTGTTTTGCTGCTGGTGGTGAGCGAGTGCTTTCTAAGCAGGCGTCACTGTTTAGGCCTCCATTGTGTCTTAGAAAGACATCAAAACAGAGTCCCAGGGCCGCCCTGTAGCTATTGTCATTAGCACTTATCGCTACCATCAAGTAGCGGATGTCCTCACCTTGCCCCCGCTACGTATCTCCTTTGTTACAGGACTTTTTCCAGAAGATTTCAGCGAGCTAGGAAGCCACTGCACTGAGTCAGGGGGGGTTGTTTAACTTCCTCTGCCTTGCTAAACTAAACAGCTAGTATTAGCTTAATTTAAGTAGAGACTGAGACACAGAACAAGGTTCAAGTACAATGCCCTACTTCTTTCACGAAGTAAACTATGGTAATATATGTGGAAAAACATTTGGCGGACGCATTTAAAAGACCTTACAACACCGTCAGTGCATAATTTAAAAAAATAGAGAAGCCTTCAGATGAAGTCAAACCTCCAACTTGTAAGCACTCGTATACGTTCACTCGTTAGCATACAGTACAAGGCAGCTTCGGCACGCAATAAAACACTGAGAAAATAGCAATAACGCAGCGCTTACAAATCTCCGGTCTTTCCACATGATGCTTGTTTTTATGATCATCCGAGGTCGGGGAATTGGGAATCTCGGCTTGGGGAATATATTATCCCAGGATGCCTCGTTTATACTGAGCGAAATGGGAAACTCAGCCAAGTATGTCAGGTCTAAACACAGGAGGGTTGATTGCCAAAGCTGGCCCTTCTTCATTAACTATAACGGAGTCTCATTAATCAACCATGTAGTGGCACTGTTTCTACAGAAGACCCCAGGGAGAACCCAGCTGTCATAGGTGGAAGGCTTCTGCGGGACTTAAAAATGTGTGTGTGCGTGCGTGCGTGCGTGCGTGCGTGCGTGCGTGCGTGCGTGCGTGTCTGTGTGCGTGTTTGTTTTTGTGTGTTTGAGATTGAGTGAGTGAGTGAGTGAGTGAGTGAGTGAGTGAGTGAGTGAGTGAGTGAGTGAGGGAGTGAGTGAGTGAGTGAGTGAGGGAGTGAGGGAGTGAACGTGTGTGTGTGTGTGTGTGCGTGCGTGCGTGCGTGCGTGTGTGTGTGCGTGCGTGTGTGTGTGTGTGTGTGTGTGTGTGTGTGTGTGTGTGTGTGTGTGTGTGTGTGTGTGTGTGTGTGTGTGTGCGTGCGTCTGAAGATCACTAGGAAACAGAAAAAAGGGGAGATTGGCTTGTGTTTAGATATAGTTACATACCGAACAGAAATACCCAGGATCCTTTGCTGATTTAACAACATATGCAATTTGGTGGATGCTTCATCACGTGAGGGCCTACATTCTTAGCATGGGCGAATCAGACCCCCATCCCCTGCCATGCTCGACCAGCGGAGCCTGAGGGCATCACCGTTGCTCCTTCTCCGTATCTAAGCATCCTGATACGTGGTGGATATAGTTATTTATCTCCAGACTGCCTGGCCTGTTCCTGTCAGGGCCGATGCGGCGGTGAGAGCACGTCTCAGGAATGCACCGGCCACCAGACGGGCATGACGGCACGTCGCACCGGGCACAGCAAGCCAGGACACGGGCACGGGGCAAATCGGATGACATTCTTCCTATCACACAGGCTCCAGCAGCGTGATGAAGACCACTGAAATGTGCCTCAAAATGTGTTCTTTTATGCATCACTTCTAAAAATAAACAGGTGCTTTTAATTCCATACTGAAATGTTTAATATAAGCTTGAAATGTGGGCTTTAGGTTGTCTGCCTTATTTCCCAGATATGAGTGTAAGTATGTTATGTTATCGACTATATATGGTGAGTGTCTGATTTTGGGTTTAAGAGAAGATATGGTTAAACTTTTGTTTCAACTATGTGAAAGTCTTTTGCATCCACTACATGCTATGCATTTCAAGATATAGTATGTAATTTCAGCCACTACGAGTCGCTCAATAAAAACAATAACATATACCGTACATCGTGTTTGTTGTGATGTGGTAAGTAACATGAGTTGGGAGTGGGAGTTTAAGTCTCTATCAAAAAATAAAAACTATCTGACGTGATTCAGGCAGAAATCATGTTTATGGAAAAATTCATGTTTTCACGATTAGGTCGCATTAGGTCACGTTATGTCATTAAATTCTAATGAAATAGCCTATCATAAGGTTGAACTGCTAACTTACCATTAGATGAGTCAACTTCCCAAACAGCTGTTGATAACGTCATGTGGGGGAAATCAATCGTGGGTTAGCCCAGCGCTCTTATCCAAGGTCAAAACAATCACACTAAACATAACTTTATGAGCATGTTGAACGTTGCTGTAACTTTAATGTTACCACACATATTACAGTCTTTCCTACAGAATTTGACTCTACTCTGAATAACTAAGATCTGACAAACGGCTAGCAGGGAATACCAGCCCAGGAGACGGTCAAATAGCAGCATTCCTCTTTATAGTCATAGGTTGGTCAAGACGTTTACACAATAGGCAAATTACCTCTTCTGTACAAATGTTTTGCACAAAATGTATTTGGTATTTCCGACATTCCTCATAATCATATCTGAACTCCGGATTGATTCTATTAATGAATTTGGCCAACTGTATCCTTTGCAGGGAAAGGTCAACGACAATTCTTCTTCCCCAAATGTTGTTGTTTTGTTTAGAGAGTGCATGCAGAGGATGGGCAATTAACTGACTGTCCGTTGTCATTGTGTGGGATAGAGAGATAGCAAGAGAATGATAGCTGCGATGAGGAAGGAAATATGATTTACCCCTTTAAAATAAACAGTAAATTGTATGGATGACACTATCGATAACAGATGGGGGAGTTCTCTCCGACAATTAAAGAGAAAACTAGAAACTGGAAATGAGGTCTCCACTGGATTCCTGTTTTGTTGTGTTTCCCTGGAGGTTAGTGGCTAACGGGCATATGACGCCATTAACATGAAACCAAATGACGGACCAGTACCGTAAATACAACTACAGATTTCTCTAGGTTGACCATTGACGTTTTTAGATATTTGAAATGGAAATTTTACATAATATACCTTTAAATTCAGACTGAAATTATACAAATTGTTTCCTTGTAGCATATATATGTTTAAAGAGATTTTATTGCTTGGCCTTTACCAATAACAGTGGGTATATTGTTCTCAGAAATATGTATTCCAGTCCAATATCGGAACTGGGATGACAACGTCACATTCATATCTGTTGTTGTTCTTTGGTTCGTGAATTTATAGTGGATGCTCTGATGTGCACCTGAGTATTCCCATGAATCATGTCTGTCTCTGGCTCTCTTGGAGCGGAGAGGAATTCACCAAACATGGAGTCCAACTGGTCACCTTTTGGCCCAGCACAGCTGAACGCACACACACACACACACACACACACACACACACACACACACACACACACACACACACACACACACACACACACACACACACACACACACACCGCCAAAGACCATCTGCGGAGCATCGGCTGACCTGAAGAAACCACCTGTGCATTTTTCCCACACATGGACGAATCCAAACACACACACTGTGCAGGTGTTATCCACGCCCCTGCTCTCTACCTGATAACTGTCTCTAGCGAAACAGGGAAAGGGGGAGGAGGGAGGGGTGTGTGTGTGTGTGTGTGTGTGTGTGTGTGTGTGTATGTGTGTGTGTGTGTGTGTGTGTGTGCGTGTGCGTGTGTGTGTGTGTGTGTGTGTGTATGTGTGTCACCATGATCAGGAATAAGCTGGTCAATAAAATGGATGAGCTGATATGTTTGCTTTGTTACGCCTTTACATCATCCTAGTCTTTCTCAGCCTCAATTATCTCTCCTCTCTGAGCTCATCGGCTTTTATGAGGCCAATCAATTGCCGTAATGCTTTCAGTTCCGCCCCCTGGGGCATCTCCTATTGGCCGGCGGTGGAGGGAAAACTTACTTTCTTTCAGTTAAGACATTTTCACGTTAAAAGACAGAGAATAAAACCTTTACAAACATATGGTTTGCTTTGATTACCACAACGTTTACGCAAGTTTTCAGGATTTACTTTGAGCCGAGGACAGGGTATAACCATGGGATGTTTGTCTTGGTGAGCCAAGTTAAGTAAAGAACAGTTTGTACACACACAACATACTGAGAGAGAGAGAGAGAGAGAGAGAGAGAGAGAGAGAGAGAGAGAGAGAGACAGAGAGAGAGAGAGAGAGAGAGAGAGAGAGAGAGAGAGAGAGAGAGAGAGAGAGAGAGAGAGAGAGAGAGAGAGAGAGAGAGAGAGAGATAAAGAGGGAGAGAAACAGGTCCAAGTCCAAACAGCATCTTACGAAGTACCAAATAAGGCAACATAGCACAGATATGTTTTTTATGGCCCAGGCAGCATCATTGCATGCCTATGCGACTTTTCACAATGTTTAATGATATTTAAAAAACAAACATGGTTTAAAGAGAATGAACTTAAGCCTTTAACTTCAATCTTTTTGAACAAGCCACCCCTCCTAAAAAATAAAAACCTAAACAAAGTCATCTGTTTTCATGCAGCTTGTAATGTGATCACATATTAACTGCAACTGTTTGTCCATGTATTAAGCTCACTGGTAATGATTTAAAAATGTGACCCCTATTTATAAGCCTCTGTAATGTACAAAGAGTTGAGTTCAGATGTTATTTTCTCAGTTTTATTCAATGAAGCCTTTCTGTGATGTAGAGTATGATGACAGTTAAGATGGAGGACTCACCAGCTCATAGTTAGTGGAGGGAACACAAGACGAGGACACCTAGAACAAGAAGAAGAGAAGACAAACTCAGTCAGCTGGTCACATCACATGAGGCTTTGTAAGACAACAGCTTGAACAGTTAAAAGAGGGTCCAAATGTAAGTCATCTTGTAGGTTATATATTCTTCCTCTCATCTTCATGACCCTGGTCTCAGGATGGTATCAAAATATGGCTAAAACTGAATTTTAGCCAAGGGGAGGTCTCTGTATGTCTGCATTTATGTGTTTTTGTCTGTCTTTCGTCTTTTCACAAATTCCGTTCATCCGACTGACTTCACATTTGGCGGGTGTACTGCAGAGGAACCAAGGAAGCGCATTGTCAAACGTTAAGTTGTTTGGATGAGCGGTTCTCAAGAAAGCTGAAAGCAGCAATACCGGAGGACAGGCTACAAAACGAGAGCAAAGGTCTATTTAAAGGGCCTTGAAAATCGAGGGCAACAGCCACACAGGGAAGTCCCTGGTGTTTTGTTGAATACACAAGTCGAGTTCACGACAAATCTCACGGTCAGTGAACTGCCGGGATAATCGGATTACTACCCAATCAACTACCCCCTCTGCTATCGGAGCTTGGAGGTAAAATTGCCAGCCTTGAGGACAGTAAACAGGAAGAAGGAAATGATAATGACCCTCAAATAGAACCCGGGGACGAAGAGAGTTAAAAAAAAGAAAAATGTAAAAGACAAACACACACTGCGTCTTGATGAGGATGAGAGGGATGTCATCATGGTGGCTTCCTTCCGCCGTCTGTCTCTAATCTGCCCTCTTTAGTTCACATTAGACTCGAAGCTTCATCTGGGCAGAGATTCTGCTTGTTATAGCCGAGAAACAACAGCTCTCTGCATTGTTGTATTTAAAGATGAGCTCCAGCTCATCTTTAAATACATTTGAACAGTGTTTGGTTATTTAATATCTCATTGGTGTCATTTAAACATTTGTCGGCATACATGTGCTATTTCCCAACCTATTCATGGCTGTTTACTCTCTCCGTCATCTCTGTTACTATTTACTATTAGGTCATTTAGCAGGCAAGGAGCCGGTAGGAGTTAGGCATGGTGGCTACCTACAGTTAGACTGGAGACATTTGGGTTTTAACTACAACCTTTTGACTGGGAGTCAAACCCCCTGACCACTTTCCTGTATTAGTGTTGCTGTTGTGTAGTTCAGTGGTTTGTGTGTAATTTATATATTGGGTTATAGGTTGACCAGGTTATCATGACAGCTGACCTCTGAGGAAGGGACTTTCTACTAAGGACGTAAACCCCCCAGACCGATATAGTCTCAGCGTGTGAACACAACGCTTCTGGTTTGTGCTACTCCTGAAGCAAACACATTCTTCCTCGCCTGTCTGAGAAAACACTTCACTTATATCACCATTCTTAGTGGTCTTATTTTAACGTGTTGTGTAATACTATATACTGTGTGTGGTAAATCTTAAAGCGATTTTGTATAGTTAGTACTCTTTCAAACACTAGTAGTAGTAAACAGTGGATTTGGGAGTACTTCCATGTATGGCTTGGTCAGTATTGGTCAGCTTTTTGATGAGAGCAATCTACAGCACAGTGTTGAACTACTGGTCTGTGTATTTACAGATATAATCAAGCTAAAAGCTCTGCTGGACGGCGGCCATTTTACAATGAAATTACAGGGTCATGGAGGATATGAAGTCATTTGGGTCGCTGCATTTTTTATTTGTATTATTTTTGTTATCCCTCTGATCACCATCGCATCATCCCCAGTCAGGGGAAAAAAGGAATTTCATGCTCTAAACAGGAAGTGACTTTTATCTGATAGAAGGCATTCCCTCCCAAGTCATAAGGGTCCAGCTGTTAATATTAGCACATGAAGAGGTGGTGGCCTTTGAATTTCCTCAAACTCAGGAATTGGGATGTTTAAACAATCCTTACTGGTTGTATTGTAAAGTTACCTCACAAAAATGATTCTCAACCAACCTTATCTTTTGCCAAAAGACAGGGATTGGCCAAGTCTAGTAAAAATGAATCATCAACATCACGGGTAAAACTTCTTAAATTAAGTATACAATTCCATTGCTAGTGTTTGTACAACAATAGTTTAAAAAAAGCAGGCATGTATGTATATGAACTCTGCTGTGCATGTCATTCCCGGGGGAAGAGAGAAGTGTCGGGGAATGTGTGTCTGCTCCCAGGAACGTCTCTCTGGCATCATGGATCGAGTCCCAAGCTAGACAGCTTACAGTGACTCGTGTCAACGTCAAACCCTGAGACCGATCGCCTGTGTTTGTTCCCCCCTGCAGGCCGTCCTGTCTACAGGCACTCCTTCAGTGGTGATGACATCACACTTTCCACCCCCGCCGCACTCTCAGGACCCTTCCCGGGCCTGCAGAGTGTTCACATCACCTGACCAGACCTGGGATAAGCCTTGTCAGGGCATAGCAGTCACACACCACCACACAAAGTTAGGCCCAAAACATTGAACTGATGCCTTTGCATATTTATTTTAATTTGATTTGTGTTGTTTTTTTGTGATCGGGGAGGGTGGTCTTAATCTGAGCCAGGCCAGTTTCAGTTTCAGCTTCTTTTCAGTCCAATTTTTTTTTCACATGACAAAATAATTGCTAAAAAATGCCTATGATTCAACTTTCCAAGCACTAAACTACAGTTGGGACACAAATAAGCGCTTGAGTCTTTAGAACGTAGAAAGCTTTTAAGTTAAAGGAGAGCCCAGTATTGACTCACAGCTCCCAAGTGTTAATGTGTTAAGTTATAGCAATGCTGTAAATTGGCAGTTTAGCGCTAACATTATCTGTCAGAATCATGGTTGTCAAGGTTATTAACACAAATGTCTTTAAGTGTTCATGTCAAATACAATCCTGAACTCATCTTACCACAAGAAAGTACACGTAAAGAGTGGTTATTTGATAAAACATGCAGTCCTAAAACTATCCAGTAAAACTCACTCAATCTAAATATAATCGGCCTACTGTGAAGACATTTAAACTGACGTTTTATTGACTGATTTACCGAAGAGCTGACAAATTAAACAAAGGGCCCCACAAAGGAAAATCCATCTCCATCACATTTCTCCATTACACCTCTGTACGCATTTCCTCAGGGAAGAAACCCAGTATTGTAAAGAGATCCGACTTTTCCATTGAGCCGCTGTTAAAAAAAACAGAAGCCACATTGACACGTATAATCGTGTTAATACATAATCCCTGATGATAACCAACCCCCCCCCCCCCCCCCCCCACCCCTCAGACCACTGCACACCCGGGCCTCCCCCAGCCGTTACCCGACACCCCCCCAAGTAAAGGTCAGACGGTGGGCAGGCCGCACTCTCGACCTGGTAGCGAGCGACCGGAATACCTCACATTCCCTCATGCTAAGTAGTCGCTTCCGAACCGTTTCTATTTAATTTTTTCTCTCTTCCTGAAACCAGAGCAGGACCTGGAGCTGCGGGGGGGGGGTTGCAGGTGAGCATCGGGCTAGCCACAGGTCAGGGGATGGGGGGGGGGGGGGGGGGGGGGGGGGTTGGTTGAGGAAACTGCTGTGTGAAACGGACTCCTGACACGCACAAAAGACAACAGAGCGAGGAGGAATGTGTCAGGGCTCTGTGGAGGGAGAGTGTAACAGCAGGCTCAAATAGATCTGGATCAAAAGTTTGAATGGTGCTTGCGTGTGTGTTTTGTTTAGCTCTATCATAGGCTGTCTGCAGGTTGCGGTGTCTATTCCTATGATAGATGTTGAATCTCAACCCGACCCAATAAACTCTGACACGTTTGTTCATTGCAAACATAACACTATATGTGATGTTATTTCTTCGCCAAAGTTGTAGTCACAGCCTACTAACGAACCAGTACCGTTAACGTCATTACTACCCAGTACTATTTACTATGGGTTCATTGAGCAGACTACGTAATCCAACCTCTCTTCGTTAGCATAGCAGAAGCCCTCGCATAGAAGCTAAACCAACCGTGGCTAGCATCCACAACAACAAACACGACAGACCTCATGGTTGCACCGAACCCTTCTCTGAGAGCATTCACAGAACACGGCTGGACGGACAGCTTTGTCCGCCGTGCGCGAGGGGAGATAGGGGGGAGAGAGGGGGGCCAGGCCGCGAGCGTGTGTTGATGCTATCGTATCGGGAGCGCTCAAATGAGTGTCATATAATAAAAGAGTAATTGTGCGGTGGCATTCCGTACGCGCTTGTGTTAACAGCATTAAGCCAAGGTCCATTTCCCGCGGACAAAGGTTCACGTTAGAGGAGCCTGGGTGCTTGTGGGATGCCATTTTGTCCCAGCTGGTTTCCTACCGAGCCACTGAGATACTCCAGATCTAGATACAGGCCAATTATGCTGCTGCTCTCGGCTCCCCACCCCCCCTTCCCCGAACCACCCACCCACCCCGCAGCGCCCTAGTATCCTAACGAATCCTTGCTAACGACCTTTGAGGGTCTGCAGGGCCCGACGTTGTTCTGTTCATCAATTTCAGCAAAACTGCTTTCAGAGACGTCTCAAGCTAGGCCGTATTTCCATCGAACAGACAGTGGGAGAAACAATGTATTGCTCTATATTGCGGCATGGTGTAGAAATGTTTCATTTATTTACTCATTATAACCTACATGATTTATATCTATATCTGATTCTAATGCTGCTCGCAGATATATATCTTTACTTTAACCATTAAGGGCCCTATTTTAACGGTCTGAAACGCAAGTGAGAAGCGCCAAACGCAAGTAGCTTTGTGGGCGGTTCTATGGCGATGTTGCTATTTTACTGGCGGATAATTGACTCATGCGCCCGGCGCAAATCTAAAAAGGGTTGGTCTGAAGTAGCCTAATTACCCGTAGGTGTGGTTTGGGTAACGTGCAATAAAAACTAGAAAAATTAGAGTGCCATCTCCCATCCCCTTTAAGAGCCATGAACGCATTTGAATCTGACAAGTTGATATTTTGACAGCGTGTTTGCAGTCTCCGATGAGACAGATGCCAGACCACATGAATTTCAAACTTCAAATGGCTCAGTTTATGGCCAAATAATATGGCCTAATTCACACATGGAATAGCGTTTTCTTCCACAACTTCAGAAATACTGAGTCCTCAAGTAAATTTCAGCAAAGAAAACTTAACACACATATGATATGCGGCAACTGTGATGGTAACTTAATGATCTACGCAATACATTAACAAACATAGTTTCTTACCAGTATTGTATGCATTATCGTTCCTAATATGCATGTGTCCCCCTGTTAATATACATTGCCACGGACTGTATCATGCGTTACGTGTTTAGTTTGTGTGTGTTTAAACAGATGGACGCACACACGCGCGCCCGCATTCATTCATTATTTTTAACACTCTTACGATCAAATATTCATCAATTCTAAAAGTTATGGGCTTGTACACGATGTCTGTGTGTAGAAAATATGTGTTTGCTGTATAGTGTTTGCAGATGCATTGATTTAAAAGTAAAACTTATTACCTTTGTATCAGCTGTTCTTTCCCAAATAATTTACCAAGAATGTGTGGCTAAGTAGCAGTGGCGGTTTTAGGCACGGGCGACCCGGGCAGACGCCCGGGGCGGCATATTTGCGGGGGGCGGCAAATCACATGGGAAAAAAAATGCGTTGCGCAGCGGTTAACAATGAAGTACGACATAATATTGCGTGGGGAATAGGTATTTAGGCGCCCCCTCTGGCTGCAGGCGCACACTTGTTCGTATAGACGGAGTGATACCCTCACTGAAGTCCGTTGGTCCCCCCGCGTTGACATGGGATTCCCCCCCCCCCCCCCCCGTCAACAATCGCTGCCCGGGGCGGAAGTGGACCTAGGATCGCCACTGCTAGGTAGATGAGAGTAGCAGAGTGTATGCGCAAGGTGCATAAGCAACATTATGCATGCTCCCTTAAAATAGCATCTGAACAACGCGCCACTGACTTTAAACCAGGTATTTCCTAGTTTGTGGCGGAATTGTTTTCTGAAACTGCATAATAGCACCAGGGAATGTTTGCGCCATAACTCCCCTCCTCCTTTCGTCGAGCTGCCCCTTGGGGCGCAAGATCATTCCCTAATTTATAGACGCGTGGCGGTGGAGGGAAAAGAACACTCTGCGCCAGTTGCAAACTAGCAAACGACATATGCATCAGTGCAGAAAGTCAATTGCGCTGGATGCAAGATAGGGCCCAAAGATGTTTAAAGATGCATTTCATTTTGATTTAAAGATAACATATCTCACATATTTGATCGGTAGGAGGCAACAGCAGAAAAGCATTTTTATTTCTGTTTGAAGTTGTAAAAGTGTGTTACAGCAAACTGTGAACTTATGAACTCCTCATAGCTGCACACCACGCTACCATAACACACGTCGTGAAATGATTTCTGAGCGAACACGTTTATATCCAGGGGGGGGAAAGAGCGATGTCGTGCTATGCAGTGTGGGATTTAAACGGCCGCGTAAACACGAAGCTGCCCAGAGTACTCTTATGTTTATCCAGATCTCTGCATCTGGCACGGCCCGGCAGAACTATGCAATGCGCAAATTGAATTTGCGAAGTGTAACCAGCAACAGGAGTCCTGATGTGGTGCTGGCCCGACGGACAGTGCCAGCGCTAGGGTCGAAGTGTGCTTTTTGGAGGGTTTTATCAAAGCCCAGAAGAATGATGGTACACATCAGATGCCAACTCTCTCTCTCTCTCTCTCTCTCTCTCTCTCTCTCTCTCTCTCTCTCTCTCTCTCTCTCTCTCTCTCTCTCTCTCTCCCTCTCTTTCTCTCTCCCTCTCCCTCTCTCTCTCTCTCTTTCTCCCCCCCCCCTCTCTCCCTTTCTTTCCCTCTCCCGATCTCAATTCTCTCCTCTCTTTCTCTCCCTCACCCCCCATCTCTCTATTTTTATATCTCGGCGTTCCGCCTCCTTATCACCCTCTTCTCTGACTCTACTTACAGATTAGTTTGGATAAGACATTTTTCAAAGTCCACCTCTGCTGGGAATTTATCTCCATTATCATCAACAAGACAACTGCAATAACAGGATTTCATTATGATCCGACTTTTTTCATTTGCAAAAGGGGGCCACTTTCAAGTGGTACTATCCTTACCAATTCCCCTTACCCTTACCCATTCTCTCAATGAACGTGTGTGTGAGTACATCTTGAGCCTCTGTACTTCAATAATTCCCCCCTTCAGACTGCGGTCATGATACATAAATACCTAGACAAACTGCCCCATCACACTTCCTTTCCGACTGGCCCTCCGTGTGCCTGGTCATTCTCACCGCAGTGTCGTTTGGGAAGAGCTTGTTTCCACTCTCCCCGACTAGGGTCGGGGTCAGGGGTCACACTGATCTGACGGATGGGTTTTAGCCAATGCTACGATTTACACACACGCATTGCTAGGTGGGCTGGGTGGATGGAGAGGTGATGGGGTGGGTGGGGAGGTTGTGGGGGTGGATGGGGAGTTGATGGGTGGGGTGGGTGGTAGGGATGAGTCGGTCGCGACCGATTCGTTCACAACGAACGAATCCCGAACTTGAACGACAAGAACTGGTTCCCCAAAACAAGAAGAACTGGTTCTCTGTCTGACGTATCTTGGGTCATACCATTCGTCGTGGGGCCACTCATATATCCCCCTACATTTCCGAAAATAGACTTGACCTCCATCTGTTTATTGGATCAACGCATTTCCCAATCCCAGGAGTCTTTGCTCCATTCTACGTCAATTCAAGAACAAAGAAATTAAACTGCAGTTCGTATTTTTTTATTTATGACCATGAAAGTTCTGTAATGCCTGAATAATGAAGAATTAAATGTAAAGTATGATACAATTATAAATATAAAACCATGAATGACATATAGAGAGTAAGCAAGTGGTATAAATATTGGTGGGACGTTTGGTTATACTATATAGTATATCTTGTCGATTTTCACAGGGGGTAGAGCCTAGAAGTCGCTTAAATTATGCTCAGGGCCGTCTCGCGGGGGGGGGCAGACACCTGTGAGATTCCCTGTCAAATGACGTAATTTGACTTAACGAACGAATCAAACGAACGAATCGTTATAGTGAACTGAACTGAAAGAACTAGTTCCCGGAAAAGAATAATTTTGCCCATCCCTAGTGGGTGGAGTTGGCAGGTGGTGGGGTTGGATGGGGAGGTGGTGGGGTGGGTGGGGAGGTTATAGGGGTGGATGGGGAGGTGGTGGGGGTGGATGGGGAGGTTATAGGGGTGGATGGGGAGGTGGTGGGGGTGGATGGGGAGGTCGTCGGGGGATGGAGGGATGATTGGGGGGAGGTGTTCGGGATGCATGGAAGTTTGTTCAGGTGCATGGGGGTAAGGGGTGAATGGGACCCCGAATAGGAACAGGCGTGTGAACACTTAAATTAGTTCCATAAGTTAGCACAGTAGCACAGCGGTAAGCACTGCCGCCGTGCAGTAAGTAGGTCCTGGGTTCAAACCCAGCTGGGACCATTCTGTGTGGAAATTCTATGCTCCCCCCGTGTTGACATGGGATTCCCCCCACTCCAAAATACATACATGTTAGGTTAACTCTCCAGAACAATGCCTCTGACTAAGGCCCTGGCTTTAGATCTGGAGGTGGTCTCTGGGCACTGCACTGTGGAAACTCACTGCAGAGACGCACACCAGCTTCTGCAAAAGACTCAAGAATCGGAGTTCACCTAGCCTTACCTCCACACACCCCTCTAACGCACTAATTGTATGCTGTACGTCCTCGCACTTAAAAATAGTACTTTGCATCGTGTAGCATCTTATCCCGGCCACCTGTGTTGTATAAGGGGAATGGGTTAATCAATTGTTTGTGCTTGGCACCTTGTTTCTATGAACATCCTTACTGTGATGAAAACGATATATTGTTTCTCTTTCTTCTGACAAATGTACTTATTGGAAGTCGCTTTGGATAAAAGCGCCTGCTAAATGCCCTAAATGTCAATCTAAGTGTGATTTCTCCAAGAGATATTACAAGCATAGGAAAAATGTACAGTCAAATATCTGTTCCATACTAAACCACTGCATACACAGTGTTCCTGTGCCACAGGTACCATGCTGTATTGTTGAGGACCTGAAAGTATAATGATTCAATGTTGGTTCCCTATGTTCAACTCTTCTCGACACTCTCCCTACACTTCCTGGTGTTATTCCCTACCTCATGGGCCAGGTATGCTGCACCATTCCCTTGTCACCAGCGAGTGGACAAGCCAAGACGCGTCTGCGCTAACCAATGCTGGCGCTCAAGCACATTCAACCCGGAGGACAGGAGCTGGGAGACAGCTAGGAGACGTCCCAGAGACCCGGGTCAGGAAATCCTAGGGGATTATGGATAGTCCTCGCTGATGTTTCAGGAAACCCGGTTGTGATGGGCCAGCTGTCACTCATCTATGTGTTTGTGTGACTCTTCTGTGTGTGTGTGTGTGTGTGTGTGTGTGTGTGTGTGTGTGTGTGTGTGTGTGTGTGTGTGTGTGTGTGTGTGTGTGTGTGTGTGTGTGTGTGTGTGTGTGCGTGCGTGTGTGCGTGCGCATGCGATCTCATATCTGGGGAAGGATAGTATCGTGGCCAAACCAAAAGAGTATAGGTTAGATCCCCAATGCATGTAGGCATCATTGAGGCCTAAGATGCGATGCCTAACCCTTACCGTCTCTGTAATGGCCTTTATCTAAAAGTGTCTTTGGATGAAATAATAGTGAAACTACCAGAGGCAATAGAATCAAGGCTTTGCCATGGCAATTTTCTCCAGAAAATGTGAATATGTGAGTATGAGCGTGTATGAATTTGGTGGACCAGTCAGGGAACAAGCTAGTCTGAAGCAACCCATCCAATCAAAACGCAAACAACTTGTCAAATCCAATTGCGACACCACAGAGCCGCAGGCGAACACAGCCGTTTGTCCGCCATCCACTCGGTTGTTCGGCACGTTGGTCGGCCTCAGTCTGGCACAGGGAGCGCTGCACTCGGGTTGGCACAGGCGTTTCCCGACTTTATGGTCGCCGGCGAGCCGCCATGCCCATCAATCAGCGTTGGAGGGCAAACAAAAACACACAGGGCTGTTCTGGCGTAACCTTGGAAACAGGCCTGCTCTCTATAAACATTCCTCAGAGAGACGGGACTGATAAGGGAAGAAAAAATCCAACCCACCCACCCTACACCCACCCACCCAACCACCACCACCCTCTTCCCAGTCCTTCTGGCACATGTACATAGGAGACATATTTCACATAGTGTTCACACAGTTCCCCCATGCCTTGTAATGGAGGAGCAGAGGGACCTGGCCCCTCTGCCCCACGCCCCAATCTGCTGGAAACCCCCGCGATAACGAGCAAAACAACTTATATTTGTTGTTCTGGGTTTATGGTATGTGATCCAGAAACATGATTTGGGTTTGTCTTCTTTTTCTATTTTTTTCAATATTTTTTAGATTTCTCTGAAATGATTGATGCATTTCACTGTTACTTTATCTCTTATGATAGCAGTTAACATTACAGTTTAATCCCACTGTCTTGTGGCAGTTTTTTTAGTATATTGTGTACAAAATGTGTACAATATACATTTTGTGTTACCTAATATAATTCAATTTATATTCCCACCACATACAAATTATATTATCAACACCAAAGATCTATTAAGTCCTTACATAACAGCAGTAACAGAAAAAAAACTTTCGCTAAGGTAATCTGATTTTGTCCTTGCGATAGCCATTCCCCGCTATTGTTCCTTTCCCAAGAAAAAGTTCTTATATGGTCTCAAAGTCGTCATCTGTTAGTGTAAGCCATTTCACTCTCAAACTACTTCTAATGTAAATCCCTGCGGGGAAGCCAGCCAAGAGCTGATCTTGGCAATCAGCCACAAATCTGAGGCGAAGCTGTACGCAGTGAAGTCGCATTTGGCTACAGCGGTTCAAAACACAAGTCGGCCATCTTGTCCGAGAAAACCAGGCTCCCAATTTCCAAGATCTCAAATATCTGAGAGTGAAATGAGATTTGGATTAATAAAGTTCAGTCCAGCTTGTGTGGTCTGGCAGCTGTACGTGCAAACATAGACCTCTGAATTAATTCAGAATCCATTATAAACATCAGGATCCCTAACAATGTGTCAACATCTGTCACAAATACAAGCGTTCCTTAATTTCCATACCCCAACTCATGCCAACGTGTCAATTACATGTGAACATAATTAAAATACATGCAATGATTTGAATGGATGTGCCATCATAAACAACTAATCATGGCAACAAGTTCCAATCATTACTGATCCATCATGTTCCTCAACTCTCCCTCACAGAGTACAGACTAGTATTAACACACATTGCCCATCCACCAATCAATTCCCCTTGAGGCCTAACACCCATCCCAGGGATGCAGAGGTCTCCGGCCCGACATTTATTTAAGGTGAAAGTATAACTAGGTTTCCCAGTGGAAAGGCGCGGGGCAAGCCTAGACCAAACAAAGCATTGAGCGTGATTAATCGAAGGAGACACATCCAATAAGCCTACAGTTTTCCAGAGAAATATCCCTGTTTCTCAAGCTAGTGGCTATCAAGGGTGAATTAAGGCCCTGCACTGAGTTTTGCCTGCTCCATAAATGATGTGTGGTGAGCGTATAAATAAACGACGTCGGCTCTGGCAGCCTCGGCAAACCGTAAGCCGATTGCCATTTCAATGGCTTCACACTGGGATCTAAATCAATGGGGACCACAATATAAACTCTTTTGTCAAACTCAACCAACTGCATCAAAGCCAGCGAGAAACTGTACAAAACGGATGATAAATATGAGTGAACTTTTTCTCTTCCCCCCCCTCCAACCGCCCCCACCTCCTTTAAACTGCGACTCAGTTGAATAGAGGACCATTATGCAAGTTAACTGGCCCGGCTTGGTTGATTGCGAGGAGCCACTTAGACAAAAATTAGCCGTCATTAAAGTTTTCAGAATAATGTTCCACTGTTAGGGGGTAGGCCATTAGATGGAGTCTGAGATTGTAAAGGCAAGCAGATGGTTGCAGGGTACCGCGAGCGACTTCATGCCATAGAAAGTATTTCAAATGATCTACATATTTCAGTAATAACAGTTTCATTAATGAGTTACAATACAAAAACAGTTATGGTTAATTCACTCGGTTGCTAAGAAGCTTGCTAAACAAAACATCGCTACCCACAGGCTCATAAGTTTAGTAAAAGCTATAAACCACTTGTAAATCATTCTGTTGTCAATGGAGCAACAACAGTTTGATGTTTCAATGTATAGAATTGTTGGAGCTACACAAGATGTGTGTTATATCTACTGCAGAATCTTCCATACTCACGAGGAACGTCATGAGATAGCCTCCAAAAGCATCGCTAAGCGTCTCCGCTTGCCCTTACGATGCTCTTCTAAGATGCTATTCATTACACTAAAAGCCCAGCTGAAATGCACAAGGCTTTGCCAAAGCACTACATTATCTGTACCTCTAATGTATTGCGGACGTGCAGCTTGTACCTGTGTTTAGAACGGCAAAGATAAATGTGCCGTTGCACTTTTTCCAGCATTTCATGAATCACCCATGATTGGTTACACCAGAAAAGACTCCAACTACTTACTGTTACATCTGAGTGCATTTATCAGCACGGGTACTTATCCAATCCAGCGATTAAGCATTCACTGTCATGTGAAAGTAATGCTGCAGGATTTATGTATATATATATATATATATATATATATATATATATATATATATATATATATAAAACCATTGCGTTATCTGATGTACGAAACACAACAAATGTCCTTGAAAAAAACGATGTGGTCGACGTGCCAAAATGTATTGGCAGTAGGGCTCCCCTTGACCCATTCCATCACCCTCTCTGTCTCCCTCTCTTGTAATTAATTAGTTCATCCAAAAAGACAAAGAAGGTTAAGCGTTTAGACTAATTACGGTTATGACTGCCTGACAGGACACAGACGGACTCGTCGAGCACGCCGCGCATGCACACTCTCTGAGGCTGACGGAGCAGCGACAGGAGCTGATAAAATACTGCATTTTTCTGATTACAGTACAGACTATGGCATGTGTGTGTGTGTGTGTGTGTGTGTGTGAGTGTGTGTCTGTGTGTGTGTGTATGTGTGTGTGTGTGTGTGTGTGTGTGTGTGTGTGTGTGTGTGTGTGTGTGTGTGTGTGTGTGTGTGTGTGTGTGTGTGTGTGTGTGTGTGTGTGTGTGGAAGTGTGTGAGAGCGAGCGGAATGCACGCAGAAGGAAAGACAGGAAAAACATGGACAGATATGGAAGCGAAAATGAAAACTGAAAAAGTGTTGCAACAAAAACAAAATCTCCATGCACATACACACAAAAACACACATGCACACACGCACACACACACACACACACACACACACACAAACGTCTAGTCTGTCTGCGATGTCTGTGGGCTGGCCGTACTGTAGGCAGTGGTTAGTCATTTTGCGAGTCGGTGGGAGGCGGTGGTGGCGGAGAGAGAGGTTGGTGGGCGAGGGAAGGAGAGAGAGAGAGAGTAGGCAGGAGTTGGGGGAGAGAGAGAGAGAGAGAGGAGGCAGTTGTGGGGGCGAGAGAGAGAGGTTGCAGTGGAGGGGGAGAGAGAGAAGGTGGTGGTTGGAGAGAGTGAGAGACAGTGGTGGGGGGCGAGAGAGAGAGGAGTTTGGGGGAGAGAGGAGGTAGTAGTGAGGGAGAGAGCGTGTGGTGGTGGGGGAGAGGAAGAGAGAGAGAGGCGGTGGTGGGGGAGAGGAAGAGAGAGAGAGGCGGTGGTGGGGGAGAGGAAGAGAGAGAGAGGCGGTGGTGGGGGAGAGGGTGAGAGAGAGAGGCGGTGGTGGGGGAGAGGAAGAGAGAGAGAGGCGGTGGTGGGGGAGAGGAAGAGAGAGAGAGGTGGTGTTGGGGGAGAGAAAGAGAGAGAGAGGTGGTGGTGGGAGAGGGTAGAAAGGGCTGAGGGAGGGAGGAGAGCTTGGGGGGAGAGGGTAGGGATGGTGGTTGGAGAAATAGGGTGGTGACGAGCGAGGGAGGTGGTGAGGGGTAGAGGGAGGCGATAGGAGGAGGTAGGAGGAGGTAGGGGTGGTGGTGAGCGGAAGAGGGAGGAGGTAGGAGGAGGTAGGGGCGGTGGTGACTGGAGCTCTGTTTCCCTGGTAGATAGTAAGGATGAATAACGCCTGCTGTGAAGCCACTCATGGGCGGGCGGCTTGCCAGTGGATGTCCAGACTTCCCAACAGCAGCAGACATGGCTTCAACAGCTGTCCAAGCAGGGGGTGGGGGTGGGGGGGTTGAACACTGAGCCACCCCTGTCCAAGGAACCCTGGGATACGGGTGAAGGGGGGAGCTGTAGGCGGCCTGAAACCCAAACATGTTTGGACAATGCCGTGTTGACGCCACGCACCCATCAACTATGCAGAGGACTATCTTCAGATATGTGTGTTGACAACGGATGGTAGAAGATAGGGGCTCAGATGTTTTGGTGAGCTTCTGCTAAATGACTCAGATAGTACGGTTGAGTGGTTCTTCCTCAGAGATGGCGCGTGAGTCAAATTGTCATCAATGTTGGTGTTACTGCTAGTATGAGTCAGCAGATTCCTTTAGATTTGCATATTGGCCTCGATGATTCGGCCAGACGTTAGGCCAACACACGGTATGTCAAGTTCAGACTCACACTGTTCTGAGGAAGATCCTAACAGCTACGCTCAGCCCTGACGCAAAGTGGGGGGTTTTGTGAGGTCCGAAACCACAAGTTGAGGGTCTCAGCCTTGATCTTGAGAGGACCTTACAATGTCATCAATGAAGGTGCCTATCACCACATTAGACCGCCCCCCAGATGGGTAAACACTTTCATGGGACCTGATCTACGTTATCCATATCGAACCGGAGAACCAAACAAAAGAACTACACAAACGTTGTATCTATTCTGATGAATCAGCTCTAAGAAGAAGTGACCAATACCAATACTGAATGGGTAAACCCACACACACAAACACACACACACAAACACAAAAGTGCACACGAGCAGGGCTGGCAGTGAAGCCCAACGATGTCAGCATAAACGCCGGGCATTAACGCAGTGATGTCAAGTGAAGTAAAGTCTGGGCTGGACGCCCTGTAATGCGTCGTAACCGCGCCATTGATCCTCTGCCTTCAGCGATTGAAGGCAAAACTGAGGCGATTTCATCGCAGCCGAGGGCCGGGAGCCAACATGTTGTCCGTCCGGTGCTGGGGTGTTCTCACGCTGCAGGGCGCCCTCCGTGCTAAAGATCACACGGTCCCGTTGTGAAATACTGAGGTCACGGTCACGGCTCAACGCACACACACATGAACACACTTACACGCGCAGATGTGCACAAATACCACAGGCATGCAAACGTATACCGACAGTCACACACACACACACACACACACACACACACACACACACACACACACACACACACACACACACACAGACACACACACATAATGGAATGCGAGCAGAACGCCATGCATAAAGACTTAAACGCATGCAGCCACGCATGCAAACACAAAACACCTCTCATCGGGCTGTTAAGTGTACGACATGATTAGGTGCCATGAAGAATGCATTTGTACACACGAGAAAACGCAGATAAGAACTTAAAAGCCAAAATGAGAGCACTGCATCGGTGCTTTCATTGTTAGGAATTCCAACAACCGATAGGAGAAGGCTAGTGGCTGCATCAACACACTCTACAAAGCATGGGTCATTTTAAATGTCCTGGTCTGATGTCACAAACAATAGAAACATGTGACAGGTTTATGTTCACCCCCTCATGATCTACAATAGCTGATGCTTGTAACCCTTTAACACTTGCCTTTTAAAAGGTCTGTCTTGACCTCTGGGTCACATAGTTAAGACCCGGTTAAAACAGGACATGCTGATAACATACAGGCATGCAAACATACAGGCATACACACACAAACACACGCACAAATCTAACTTCAGATCTCTAAGTGCTACTGCGTATTGTCCTTTCTGTGTGACGAGGAACACACACATACACACACGCTCACACACATACACACGTGAATCTAGGGTCCTAGTGTTACGGCAGACGTTGTGCACCGAGTCTTTCCGTTCGGGCAAAGTCATTACGGAGGGGAAGTAGCTAGGAGACAAAGACGAGAGGAGACTCACTCTGGCCACTGGCTCGCCACGCACCACAAAACATGAACAGCCGTGCAGAGGACCTCACACAGACAGACCCCTACCATGCTGAAGGGAAAAACATGAAGGTACAGCGCTGTATTGTGCATTGTAATGTGAGTGTACATACCACCATGCATACACACACACACAAACACACACACACACACACACACACACACACACACATACAAGCATACACTAACTAAGCAGACGCACACTCACAAAAACATGCACATGCGGAACTATGAAGGGCTGTTTTTATAATTTCATCATTAGACTTTTATTAACTTATCTCATAGCATTGGGAGGATTGAATGTTGTCTATGTGACTCTCTCCCTCTCCCTCTCTCACTTTCTCTTGAACACACACAACAGCCAACTCATCAAACACCAAGTCAAATGTACAGAGCAGTCCTCAACATAGTCGGACACAGGCGCACAACCCGATGCATATCCCGACCGCCTCACAACGTATTCAGAAAATAATCAGCCGTGCAAACAGACAAGCAAGTACACAAAAACACACGCACATACACACGAATACACACACATACGCACACACACTGGCATGTGGACCCAGCGGACGCTAACACGGTACAGATGTAAAACAAGCGTAGTGTACTGCGGACCAGCAGTTCATCTCAGTCCACTCTATCTCCCGTTTGTTGCCATTCCTGTCCCCTCTCCCAGAGCCCCCCCCTCCCCCCCCTCCCTCCCCTCCCTCCCCCCCACTCTCCCATGACCATCACGCACATAGATGTAGCGGAGGACCCACATCCTACACGCATGTCTGTTCAGACATGACTGACCACATTCACATACAAGGTAAAACATTGTCCTGCACAGACACACACAAGCACACACACAGACACAAACACATACACGCACACGCTAAAAATAAATAGACAAACGCACATTACAGGCACACACATGCAACACGCACATACGCTCTCACACACACACACACACACACACACACACACACACACACACACACACACACACACACACACACACACACACACACACACACACACTCACACACACACACACATACGGGCATCGGAACGCATCTGAGAGCACTTAAACAATTATGTTGCCGTATTCGTACAGAACAAGTAAATGCACAATACGCAGCCCATGCCAGCGCATTCTTGAGCGCCGCGACGCAGCCAGCGCGCTCTGAGAGAGAGAGAGAGAGAGAGAGAGAGAGAGAGAGAGAGCAAGAGAGAGAGAGAGAGAGAGAGAGAGAGAGAGAGAGAGAGAGAGAGAGAGAGAGAGAGGGAGAGCGAGAGGGTCTGCCGCTCACATTCCTCAGCGATCCCGTCTCTACCCCTCGCATGCGAGCCATCACGCACTCACCTGGTACACGGCCGTGGCCATCCTTGCGCCCTGCTCCTGCGCA
>NC_044067.1:17659505-17669505 GCF_902167405.1 Gadus morhua | reverse complement strand
AACCCGCGAGAGTCGCTTTTTATAATCCAGAGAGAGCAATATCTGATATCCATCTGGACACTGGAGACACATTCCTCTGCCAGGTGTAAATTCAATGTGTTGAATGCGTTTAGCTGATATCTGATTGATATCCGATTGCCCCCATACCTGGCATGTTAACGCCATGTGCTTTAAAGGGGTTGGGTACAGTGGGACAAAACAAAACAACAGAGATAGAGACAGAAAGAAAGAGAAGGACAAACCAATAGAAAGAGAGATACACAGAGACACAGAAAGAAAGACTGAAACAGATGTAATAGCGAGAAAGGGAAACACCCAGAGAATATATAGAGAGACACATAGAGAAAAAGAGAGCAACAGAGACACGACAGTAAGACACAGAGACACATAAAGAGAACACAGAAAGACCAAGTGAGAAAGACAGGAGCCAGAAGGGTGAGGGTGAGGTCCAATCTCAGGAGATCTGACTCAAGGTTTCCCAACAGCACAACTGAGCAGAACTTTCCCTCCCAAAACCCAGAGGAACCATCTCTCCAACACAAGGTCGAAGAGGGAACATTTAGAGACACAGAAACTTGAGCAAATCAGCCCCTATTGATAGCTACAAAACTATTGTCCTTGGATACAGCACAAAGCACAGCAGAGCAGAAACCCCTTATCGTCCACTATGGTGGACTTGTGGTACAATGTTCAAAAACATGAATCTGTTAATATTGTTATTGCAGTCTGGGACTTTGGTATGAGACTACAGCTGTTATGCAAGACGCTGTTTCCTCATGTAAAGCCCTACATGGATTAAGGTGCTGCGAAAGAAAAGTAAAACAACAACGCAATTAGTGTGAATCATTAGCGATGGCCGTGGCTCCCCACCTCCTCCCCGCTCTGTCCCTCCACCGCGGGCCTGTTTTGGCATTCCTTCCACAGACTTGTGATTACTCCATCATGCGAGCGGCTGGGGCGTTCCTGTTTGTGTTCCCTACCGTTTCTATGCGCGTGGATCCAGCGAGCAGCGGGCCCGACACACGGTCCAAGGCAATAATGAAATCAATACCCCAGAATGCGACGGTGTGAGTCCTGCTGTGGGCACAAGCATGTTGTGACTTTGGCCAACTACCAAGGACAGTTTTAAAGGTGCTCATTGGGAGAATTGAAAAGCCCTTTGATTAACTGTGCTTAATGATGTCAAGTCTGCTGTTTACTATTTAGTCATAGCAGACAGGGTAATCCGTGTGGTGAATGACATGTTTGTTTATTTTGGATACACATCATGTGAACCAACGGATTGGGGTTAGTCCTATTGCCCAAGGACACCTACAGGTAAACTGTGGACATTTTAGGTTGAACCCAGGATCCTCTCGCAGGGAGTCAAACCCTCTAACCACAGGAGCATCCTAGGATTAAAGAGTATAAAACAGAATGAGCTCCTGAATACAACAACAAAAAACAACAGAAGCTCGCCCTGAATAATACAAAATCATTGCGACACACATAAGACTACACTATTCATTTGTCCAGTTAGGCACATTGGCCGTCCAGAAGAGATCCATCCAGTCCTATCGCTACATCTGCAGACATCCTGCCTCTTCTCTAATCACATTATTACATTAATGTACACGGCTTAAACTTTATTATCCCCCTGATTCAATCTGAGACTCTTCAAACACAGAATGATTTATAGTTTGTTTTGGTCCTGTGTTCTGCTGATTGGATAAAATATTTGCAATGGTGAAGTTCGGTTGTGAGCGTGTGTTCAAACCGGTGACTGTTCAGACATAAATATATATATATATATATATATATATATATATACTGCATATTTTCATGTGTATGTATTCAGACAGGCAGCTAGAGGCTTGAGAACATAGCGAGACAAGATGGCAGCCATCCAAGGGGAAATCTATCCCAAGACCCCTCCCTTCACCACCCTTCCCTTGATTTTTTTTCTTTGTTTAATACATTATAAGGGCTTTCGTTTTATTTAGGATCTGGACAGTGGGTTGAAAGATTGAGTGAAATGAAGCATATGACCTGATGTCAGAACTAAAAGGTAAAGGGATGACCGCACCAGGGCGTTTAGAAACCAAACCCTATAGTACCCCAGACCTAAATAGGCTACAGGGCTACGGATAGCTCAGGAACCATTTCCCCTTTAATGTTGACCCTCACGTCACCTGTCTTCCGCTATGCTATCGCGGGAAGGAAGTTTCATGTTTTCGCTGGGATTCAATCTCATCCAGACTGTGTTTGAAATGGATATCGGCAAAAAAAGGGGTTCACTACGCAATTCTCTCACCCACCATTTTAAGAGGCGACGGAGAATAGCATTAAAATGGAAAACAGTGTGGTTATTTGCATTTGTTTGTCCTCAGTGTGTTTATCTTGTTGAACGGTTGGTCTATAACCGGCTAAAACACGACGCCGGGCGAAAGGTTACAGGACTTCGGGTTACAAATGGGACGGCCTCCCCCCAAAAGTCGGCCATAATGAGGTGATAAGGAGCCGGTTGTTTAATTAAACGTGTGTGTCACCAGAGAGCGTTTGGCAGCCTGATATACTTCTCTGGAAAACAATAAAAGTCAAAAGGACCCCTGGCAGCCATTCATTTGAGCTCCTTGCTCTGCCACTGTAAGCAGAAAGCAGAAAACCTTTAGGTCATCTCTCTCTCTCTCTCTCTCTCTCTCTCTCTCTCTCTCTCTCTCTCTCTCTCTCTCTCTTTCCTTCTCTCTCTCTCTCTCTCTCTCTCTCTCTCTCTCTCTCTCTCTCTTTCTCTCTCTCTCTCTCTCCCTCGCTCTCTCTCTCTCCCTCTCTCTCTCTCTCTCTCTCGCCCTCTCTCTCTCTCTCTCTCTCGCCCTCTCTTGCTCTCTCTCTCTCATAAAAGCTCCCTCGGTCAGCTCTATGAGATCATGAAATAGCATTGCTGGTGCTTCTCAATGACAACACAGCTTTCCAATTACATCCTGCGTGATAAATCTGCCCCCGGTGGTGGAGTGAGGTATAGTCCAGGGGCAGGCCAGGGCTGGGCAGGCTAAGCGCTGGTGTGCCCAGTCATCCCTTACAGCTGCTGGTTCCCTCTGGACCCTACGACTCATCGCGTTATAGAAAGTAATGAATTGCAGGGCAATGATGAAGATATTTCCACAGAATCATATTTCCACATTAAGAGAGCAAATCATCATTCTCTCTGCACCGACTCCCAATACCGGGAGATAGCACACTTCAAACGACGCACGAAATTCAAACCCAACAGAAAATATTTAAACTGCTTTTTCCATGGTGTTTTCATTTGTTTGATTTGTAATTGATATGGGTTTAATAGGATTTATTAGTATTTTTGCTTTGGGTGTGAAGCTAGCAAACGGGGGCTAGCAGACAGTTACAAGCTCGCCACAGACAAATAAATCTCAGGTCAGGAGCTTGACAGCTACACCCTACGCACCCTTTTACCAAAAAAAATGAATAAAAAATGAAACCGCTGCTCCAGTGTGGACACAGGTGTTGGGACATGAACGACAAATAGGCTATAAATAACCAGGATGAGATCTTCCCACCAAGTATTTTCGGTGTCTTCATCGAGCTGAAATGTTAAAAATGTCGATCAGTAGCTACTTGTGTGTAGTCCCAGCAGTAACAGCTTGATGAAACTAAGCAGCATGACGTTTCATGTGCAAAATGTCCTGAGAGGAATTCTGCCTTCTCTTAAATCATGACAGTGACTTTAATCTTGGAAACACGCTTGCTTAGAATTGTTAGTATGCAACATATCTTACATACTTTCCATTTTTTATAATTATTTTGTTATGGTTATGAATTGCCCTTTGAATTGTACAGAAGGAAATCTATAATATTTCCATCCCTCCACGGAATGTGTGCTTTATAATCAGTTCATGTATATGTCAATAATTAAAACATGTACACAAGGTCAATGTATTTAATATATAAATGAACTGTCTCTTTACGCTTTGGGATATTGCTGCTCAAACATACACACACACACACACACACACACACACACACACACACACACACACACACACACACACACACACACACACAGACACACAAACATACAGACACAAAGACAAACACCCCCCCCCCCCCCCCCCACACACACACACACACACACACAAACAATTAGTTACTTTGTTCATCACTTTATAAAGTTCATTCAATGATTGAATCAGAATGAGCCCAGTTAAAACCTGTATGCACTTCTCCACATGCTAGGATTCTCCACTCTCTACGACTAAAAGCAGTAAGAGTTTGCAGTCGATTTCCATGAGCCTCGCCATGTTTTCCCGGGTCCATCTGTTGTTTTCACTGGCTCAGCCACCACGACAGTCAGTAAATTATTAAGTTGATAATTAATTAGCAAATTAAACAGCTATTGCTGCGCAGAAAGAATGTCCCGTAACAACATGTTTTCCCTGTTCATTACTGTTATGGTTCTCCTTCATTCCTGAGCTCCCTGTGAGGAAGGCCTCGGTGCAGCCGTTCCAACTGAAGCAATATGCCGGGTTTATCCTTTTGTCCAAACGTTCCCTCAATCAGAGAGGGAAACCACATGAACACGGGCTGAGCGCCGGCCAAGTGCTGATAGTGAGCGGAAGGCCGTACACACAGGAGCGCGGACGGCAGGACCGATGAGGGGCCGCGACCCCTCCATCAAGCCGAGGGCCAACAAACAAACCGTTGGTCCCTTTAGGACGCGGCCGGCCAGGCCAGAAGTGAAGTAAACCGCGGGGGGTCACAATTAAAGGAATGCGATACGGGGAGGAATGTGTGGGTTGACTTGCCAGGACAAACATGAAAACAGGTTTTTTGATTTTGGGTTTTCTACATGGATGTGTGCAGGGCAGGGGAACAGCTTTGTCATCGTGGGAGAGCGGAGAACGGATAAATCTAGTTTAAATAAATCATTCATCAGTACAGACCAGACGGAGTTATCGGTGGCCTTTTTTTTTTTACAGATATTTTTCTTATTCCGTCAGAAAGGAGTCTTTCTGTTGTTATAAACACACAGTCCGCGCAAGAAGGTTGTAGCCCCAAATGTCGACACATTTCTAGCTGAACACTCATGGGTTTTACAGCAACCCTGATTGAATGGCTTCTTTCATTTTTGTGGTGATATTCAACCTAATTATAGCAAAGCAAAGCAGAGACTTGTGTTTCGGGGAAGTCGATTCCCAGCTGCAAGGTTCTAGTTTCAAACCCCAATGTCCACATGTTTACCTGTGGCGAGATGCATAACCTTCCTGCTCCTTAATGGTCCATATATCTGAGCTCGCTGTTAATCACTGCCGTTCAATTATTCAGGTAGGTGGTGGTATTTGGAATCACTAAATAAACAATCATATTGTTAAACAATTGAAGATAAAAAATTAAATCCCCACTATGAGAGGAGTATTGTATCTAGTATCTATTTGTGAACATTGCAAGCTACATTCCAAAATTAGCTCTTTGTGCTAACTATTCTACCGACCATTGCTGTAACAGCAATAATAATACCCTATAATAATGTGATGGGAGAATTTCAACAGTGACATAGTACCTGACATGATACTTGCTGTTCATGCTCTAGAACCATTTCTTCACCATTTCCATACATTCTTCTTGAGCAGACACCAACGGTATCCAAAATGATTAACAGTGGATTCAGACAGCGCTCAGTATGTAGCATGTAGGCGTTAGGGCGTCTTTCGCTCAAGGACGCTGACCTCCAATACCTAACTTGCTGGACATTAAACCATACCAACTGTAGCATGGCTAGAAACGTATGTTTCGAGTGAGACTGGCAGGCTGCAGAGCTGGCAGCCCGCCAATGGTTTCACCTTTCCCTGGTGTTTTTACAGCCGTACAGCGAAACATAGAGCTAACCCAGCACACACTCCGTCTTCCAACTAACCGGGGCGAGGGAATCAAGGCAGGGAAGATTGAAGCATGCAAGGTAATGGAAATCACAGGTGACAGGAGCCACTTTCCAGGTTTTTACCGCATTACGGATATTAGGGGATGGGCGCTGTTCCCTTTCCATTTCATCAGAGTCAGTACCGACCATGGATTTATTTAAATATGTATTTATTCTGACACCGGATTGGATTTTAGCACTCATTTAAAGCATGGCATTGTTTTTACATATGTTAAAGGTTATAACATTCAGATTCAATACAAAAATGCAGGCACACACAAACTAGCTGTGGGCAAACAATTTTTTCATGCCAAGGTTAAATGTGGGCTCAACGCTACCTTATCTGTATAAAGACTGAGATTTACAACTGTGAGTTTGGAAACCATCCCGATTTGCGTTGTTAAAAGGTGCTGGATTCCTTTGTTGCAAGCTCACTTGGCCTAGAAATATTTCTAGGGCCACATTTGAGGCATAACTCTCAGTTTATTGCAAAAAGTTCCCAGAAGCTTGTTGGCCATAGCCAGGAGCCTTACAAGGCTAATAGGGCTCCGATCATTTGCTCTTTTAATATATGCTTTTACTGATTGATTGAAATTTGGATCTAATTGTTTCTTTGCAGATCTATGTGATGTTGAGATCAATGTTGAACTAACAAACCAAAAAAGACAGAACAATATCTTTCAATATTTATTTTCAGTAAAAAAAGTCTACACCTACCTTGTCACTTAAATACATGTAGTTTACATGTTCAATACAGGCTTACAGTGCCACTTAAGTAATTACAATTAGGTATCACAACACATCACTGGGAATTGGCTGCGGTCGAAGTAGTCCAATAAACGATCCCAGGTCTGTGCGAGTTACTGCACTCCAAATAGGTTTGTAAAACGACGCTACCATTATGCTGTACTCCCATCCATCGGTCTCCATTAGTTATGCTACCAGTGTACCCAATTTCCTCTGCATAGACTTTTTCCAAATTCATCATGTTAACATTACCCAAGTCATTGTAACGTAATGTAAACAACAGGCCCAACATACGTTGAGCTGGATGAATGAAAGATGGCTGCCAGCTAAAGGTAGCAGTGGCGCTCCACGCTTTGGCCCAGCTAGGCTGCCCTGTGCTGCTGGCATTTCCGGACTATGGAGGACGGAGGGGGAGCGGGCAACGTTGCCAAAAAAACACCATTTCTATAATAGCTGCCAGATGACGGGTGTGTATGTATAGGTGTGTGTGTATGTGTGTATGTGTGTGTGTGTGTGTGTGTGTGTGTGTGTGTTTTAAGGAGGCTTTCAGCACTGTGGACCCTATACTGTAAACGCCTTACGGCAGTTGAACCTTTTCATTAAAACGTGCACAAACACACGTACACACACGCACACACAAATACACCCCTGACTAATGCCTCTATTGGAAGCTTAGTGTTCTACAGTGGGAGATGGTCTTAGGCGCCGATCCCACCCAGAGGTCTTTTATTTTTAGACGGGGGCGATCTTGGAGATGCGCGGGTTCAGCCAATCAAAACACACCGGGGGACAGTGTGCTCTTGTTGACAGATTCCTCTCAGGAACCAACGATCCCACTCTTAGATTAGAATGCACACGCAAACACACACGCGTGCACACTCAAATAGATACACACACACACACACACACACACACACACACATACAAACACACACACACACACACACACACACAAACACACCCACACACATACGCACGTACAGTGCACGTGCAGTCTCATGGCAATTAATAAAGATCATGATTGTCATCATAATTGTATTGACTATTGAGTCATTTACCCAGATTTATTTTTAAAGATAAGGGTTCAGCATCCCTACAGGCAGACTGCATGCGAACATGGGGACGGAACCGAGAACCTTACGGCTGGGAGTCAAACAGAAAGATAATGATAAGATAAGACTCTTACCTTCACTTCACATTTCTTGTGGCACGATATCCGGCACACTAGAGAAGAAGAAATGCATAAACAAGAAGATAACATTTTAATTGAGAAGATTTACATTTTAAATTGGTGATTTATTGCAAAGAGAAATCCATATCTATCAACACTAAATTCCAACATTCTTCAAACATCTCAGCATCAAAAAGCCAATTAAATGAAGAAGTTTGTTTGTTGTTAAAAGTCAAACAGTGTGAGATCCAAGCAGGTTGACGGTGGCCAGGCCTTAAGAGTTAAAAGCCAGCTGCTTGGCGAGGGATTAAATTCTTATTGCATTATTCAGTGTGAGCGTGTCGGAGCGTTACATTTGGAGAAGAGTTTTGTAAAGCAAACATTCATTAATTTTTTGCTTCATCATGTTCCACCATCACAGCAGAATCATAACTATACATCCCGATGCCAAAACTCTTTAATCTATTGCTGTCAGGCTTAGTGCTCTAAGAGAATGACAGCGAAGTCAGATACTCGTCAGATTCAGACCTCTTTCTCAAGGATGCCTACAGGTACGCTGGGGATATTGGGGACCCGAACGCAGTGCATCCTAGCCACTACGATATCCTAGGTACTACAACCTAAACCGACAATCGAACATAGACCAATGGTGGAAGCCTGTCCCCGACATATATACACCAGACCTGCATCGCACCATCAAGTTTCAAGCACCGAATATATGCATGCGAACATTTCAAAGTTGTAAATCGAAACACACGTGAAATTGCCCTGAAATCCATAGGATCTGAGGTTTTATATCCCCAAAAATGGGGCGCGGCCGGGAGGTTTTGAGAAGTACCCGTATGTGCCGGACATAGGAACCAAACTGCAACCTAACCTGTTCAGCCAATAGACCAGTGGGTGGAAGCTACGCTGAAGGGCAGGCCCCATCATGTTGCTTTTGGCTCCACTTCACACAGAGATGGACGAGCCCGCAGAGTATGAGTATGAGTATGATCTTAAGATATGATCAAGGAGAAAGCCTCTGTATAGCTCCCCCGATCTCAGGTAAAATGAAAGCCAATGACTTCAATTCTCATAAAGACTCTGGATCAACATGTGTTTTGGTTTGGGGGGGCAGTAGCAAGGAGATTGTGTATGTGTTAGTGTGTGTGTGTGTGTGTGTGTGTGTGTGTGTGTGTGTGTGTGTGTGTGTGTGTGTGTGTGTGTGTGTGTGTGTGTGTGTGTGTGTGTGTGTGTGTGTGTGTGTGTGTGATTGTGTGCGTGTGTGAGTGTTTGTGTGTGTTTTTGTGTTTGGTTGGTTGTATGTGTGTGTGTGTGTGTGTGTGTGTGTGTGTGTGTGTGTGTGTGTGTGTGTGTGTGTATAAGCGTGTGTCTGTGTGTGTGTGTGTGTGTGTGTGTGTGTGTGTGTGTGTGTGTGTGTGTGTGTGCATGTGTGTGCACATGTGTCTGTGTGTGTGTGTGTGTGGGGGGGGGGGGGGGGGGGGGATAGGGGGGGTAAAGATAAAAGTAGGCTTATGGGACCCGCCGACAAAGCCAGTGTGTCAAATTGAAGTTCAACGTTAAAGGTCCTTGAAGTTGACCCTCTCAGTCCGTCACCACAGACCCCCCCCCACACCCGCCCCGCTGGGCCAACAAATAGGGGTCACCGGCCCAGAGCACCTGGGCTTGGAGGCTCATAAATCAGCCGGCTAACCCCCTCGAAGGCCTGCGGAGGTTGTGGGGTGAAGAACCAGAAGTGAGGGGGCTGGCAAGGATTTCCAAATAGAGTGGAAGGCCGTGGGCCTTTACTGTAAGTACGGTCAGCCCCGTTTGTAAAGTGATTCCCTCCGCCAATGTGCCACATGTGCTCCGATCAGTCGTTAGGGAGATTATTAGAACCTGGACGATTGCCTGTGCATACATTTTAGCGGGGGAAAAGATTGCGGCGGTGTTGTGTTAGCGCTGAACAAGGTTTGTCGCGGTGCAACGCAAACACGCACGTTTGATCCATCCATCACGAGACGATTGTGTGTTGTTGTTGTGTGTGTGTGTGTGTGTGTGTGTGTGTGTGTGTGTGTGTGTGTGTGTGTGTGTGTGTGTGTGTGTGTGTGTGTGTGTGTGTGTGTGTGTGTGTGTGTGTGTGTGTGTGTGTGTGAGTGAGGGAATGGGTGTGTGTGTATGTGTGTGGCTGTTGC
>NC_044067.1:17624505-17654505 GCF_902167405.1 Gadus morhua | reverse complement strand
AGTCAGGATTGCTTTTACATCTGTACTATGATAAAGGAAATGCTGCATGGAAAATCCTTCTTCAAACTATTAGATTTAAATTGAAAGGTTGAAAGGACCCAACATATTGGTTGGGTCTACTCTAAAATTTTTTAAATTGTTACAACTCTGCTACATAATCCTTGGTTGGGGGGTCTCGGCAAATGGCGCTGCCGTTCATGTGTGTTTACATTTTTTATTAGTCCACCAACCGACGATATAGAAAACCTCGAAAAAAATTACACAAATTAATCGGAAAATTGTGTGTGTGAAATTATTTACGGTACACACAATATACGTAACCATTGTTTACCACTTCCCCAATGGGAGCCTCAATGTGTTTAATCGTAAACTGTTCCTTTAAAATGAAAAGGACTGCATGAGAATAAATGTTATGTAAATGTTTAATGTATCCATTAATTTACATTAAAACTCTAATTTAACAGAAAATGTGTTGGTTTTAATAGTTAGGATTAGCATTGGCACAATATTTATGTGTAATGTAACACATCAAATAAATAAGTAGCTAAGGTTGACTATATGCATGTGCCTGTTTCTGCATACAAATACGCTAAAAACACTTAACAGAAATGTATCCTACTGGAAAAAACACCTGCGTCACCAGGCTATTTCCATGGCAGCAAAACACCCTGTCTCCCAGCAACAACCAAGGGAAGAGGAAACGTGGCCGTGTCATTATTTGGACCATGTGACTTTGTGTTTGTAAACACAGACATGGCTGCCAAATAAGGGGTGTCTGTTGGTTGTAGTTTTGTGTGTGGTTTTATGTGTGTGTGTGTGTGTGTGTGTGTGTGTGTGTGTGTGTGTGTGTGTGTGTGTGTGTGTGTGTGTGTGTGTGTGTGTGTGTGTGTGTGTGTGTGTGTGTGTGTGTGTGTGTGTGTGTGTACGTTTGTGTGGGTGGGTGTTTGTGTGTATGTGTGCTTTCGCCAAAGGGCAAGTCTCCCACTCTTAAACGAGTCTGCCTCAAAACAATACGACACTACAGACAGACATGCTGTAACATAGAGACAGATAATGCAGGCATTTCACTAGAAAGCCAGCTATTCTGTATCAGCAAGACAGACAAGCAGGCATGTAATTAGACAGACATGCTGCATCAGAGAAGACAGACAGGCAGGCAAGCGTGTCATTAGACAGACAAACTGTATTAGAGAGAGAGACAGGCAGTACGGCCATCCGACAGACATACTGTACTGAGAGACAGACAAGCAGGTATGTCATGTCATTAGACAGACATACTGCATCAGAGAGACAGACAGGTAGGCATGTCATGTTATCAGACATACTGTATCAGAGAGACAGACAAGCAGGTGTGTCATCAGACAGACATACTGTATCAGAGAGACAGACAGGCAGGCGTGTCATTAAACAGCCATTATGTATCAGAGAGACAGGCAGGAGTGTCATTAGACAGACATACTGTATCAGAGAGACAGACAGGCAAGCGTATCATTAGACAGACATAGTATATCAGAGTGACAGACAGGCATGTCATCAGACAGACATACTGTATCAGAGAGACAGACAGGCAGGCGTGTCATTAAACAGCCACACTATATCAGATAGACAGGCAGGCGTGTCATCAGACAGACATACTGTATCAGAGAGGCAGGCATTTCATTAGAGAAAGATATTGTATCAGAGAGACAGACAGGCAGCCAGGCATAACAGACAGGGGGAATGCGGACAGGGGGACAGGCAGACAGGAAGGTGGACAAGGAGAAAGACGGACAGAGTTTGATGACTCCAGTAAACTTCAGTTAAGGACATGTTTTCCCCCGAGACCACCTGCTGCCCTTGTAAATCTTTTTTTAACTTTCACACACAAACACACGCACACAGGCACACACACACACACACACACACACACACACACACACACACACACACACACACACACACACACACACACACACACACACACACACACGTGCAGACAGAGTCAGGAGGAAGCAAAACAAAGCCTGGGTGTCGTTGGAAAATGGATGGTTCTATGTGGGGCCTGACATCAAGTTAACCCATGAACCCTATCTGCAGACCTGGTGGACTGTAGCTTTCCCTTTCATTTCCACTCTGCCTTTTAAGTCTGACTTCCTCTAACGAGGACTACTCTTTATACTGTCTGGCTTTCACCAAATGAATTGTTTTTTTCCTATTTTGGGGCAACCATTTTAGTAGTATTACTGAATACTAGTATTCAGTATTATTTGATATTTATATCCTATCTATAAGAAAAATGTAAAAGCTCTGGGGGGTATATAATTAAAAGCATTGTAACTTGAATGTTTCAAGTAACCATTACAAGATAACAAAGAAAGAACAACAATTTGCATTGTTTTCCTATTGCTATTCAAATTAAACCCCCATTTTTAACGTTTTTGACGAACATCCCCTATTCCCAGCCCCCCTGTGAGAGTCAGGCTGTTGTGGGGGACATACTGTGTTTTCATAAGCAGCCCAAATCTCCTGGTGTTCACAGTCTATCCTGTACCTGATGGACAGGAAGTGGAACACTTTCACCCCAGCGACCTGTCGGGGAGAGCCAATGGCTCAAGTGGACCCATCTGCCGCAAACTTTTGCACAACTTCCACATGATTAAAACAAGCCAGGTCTGGGGCCTGCTGTTTTCCCCGTGTTTATTTTTACCTGCAGCCAGCCAAAGATGGGTGGTGTTTGTTGACTTGGAAATGTTTCATCCAAAATAAAGTAAACGGGCTTAGTTAACATGAGGTTGCCGATGTAACAATAAATAGATATGACAAAAATAATATAGCTCACACTCACACCGGGTTAAAAGCAAGGACAGAAGCATAAAGGATCAGGTGCTTGACGTTGTTGACCAAACTCTAGGTAGTTTGCTTCTTGCATTTTGCCACTTCAGAACCCTACACCTACACTCAAAGAGACACCTGTTTTCCAAACGTCTAAAATTGTTTAGCCCAATGTAAAGAAAGAGGGTTGACTCATCCGTGTAACTGAGCAGAGAGCCATCCAAGATCAATGAGGCAAAGTGTCCTTTTAGCAAACACCACTATAGGGTAATGGAAACCCTTTTAACCCTTAGCCCTTTTGGACATAATTTTAACCTGTTCTTTCACGTTATTGGCTGTACCCCGACAGAGAGATGACCCCAGGTGACCCCAGGTGATCTTTGATCTAGGGCCGCTGACGACCGGTGTGTCAGCAATGCTTTTGTATTCCCTGAATTGTTGGGCTTTTCGCTTGCTAACCTTCTCCAAAGTGCTTTGAGAGGTTTGATGTTAAGGCACTTTTGAATGGCTGTGTCACGTTAAAATTGTACCTGGGGCGAATATTGTACCGGCCTACGTCATCAGTTGTTTACATCTTGACAATTTGCCTGGCAACAAACGTCGCGATCGTCTGTTGCCGGGCAGGTTTCAAAAAACATTCGGCTCATGTTTCCAAAAGACGAAATAACATAATACAGATAACGGATCGCTAGATAACACTTGTTTTTACTTTATATTTGTATTGTATTTAATTGTTTAATCGAATAGCAACAGGGAAACGGGCGATCGCGTCAAATGACGTAGGACGCGAATGTTCAAGAACCTTCCTACGTCATTTGACGCGATCGCCCGTTTCCCGGCAACAGACGATCGCGTCGTCTGTTGCTATTCGATTAAACAATTAAAAACAATACAAATATAAAGTAAAAACAAGTTTTATCTAGCGATCCGTTATCTGTATTATGTTATTTCGTCTTTTGGAAACATGAGCCGAATGTTTTTTGCAACCTGCCCGGCAACAGACGATCGCGTCGTTTGTTGCCAGGCAGGTTGTCAAGATGTAAACAACTGATGACGTAGGCCGGTACAATTTTCGCGTGACAGCTGTCGGAGCCAGACAAACACAGTATTAAATGCATTTTACTTAGCTTGCCGACACTTAAAGGAGAAATCCGGTGTATAATGGATCTGGGATATGTTTAGTATGATAACGAGTTGGAATGCTCGTTTGGTAGCAAAAGCGCATGTAGACGCATTCTTAAATTGGCTTTTTTTGGCCGATTCTACCAAAACGCTATAAACTTGGAATGATGGGGGCATGTGCTATGGTAAAAACTAAATCGCTATTTTAAACCACTTACAAGGCTAGAAGTAACCCGACACTTCTTTGGTAGTAAAATAAGGGTCTTAACATATAGAACGGCATTGATAGCTTTGTAAGTGTACAGATTGTTTATTAACAGGACATTTTATTCACACAATATTATCAGTAGTATACTCGATAGGTAGATTGACGAACACAGAGCTTGTGGCATAACTGAACAACACGCAAGCTCTGTGTTCGCCAATCTACTTATCCAGTCTTAAAGACAAGATGGCGTCGAAGGGTGAACTACTAATAGTATTGTGTGTATAAAGTAGGTCTGTGTGCGATATATCGAATATACTCTATCTATCTCCAAAATAGCTGTGTGAGATACATACAATTATTATATCGTAAGTATTGAGTATTTTACGGTCTACTTCAAGCAACCATAAAGAGTTAAGTGGGACGTGTCTGCGTGGTTTGTTGGGGAGAGGAGTTATCTGTCTGTCGACCCCGGCAAGGCACTGGGGGTAGAGGGCAGCACACCTACAATTCCTAAATAAATTAAATTCAATGGGCTCAAAAATATCGAACACATTGTATCAAAATGAGTTTATAATATTTTTGTTTAATTCATCGCAATGACCTACATATAAAGAAAATGCTGCCTAAATTAGTGATTTGTGAAAAATATTTTTAGATGATTCAGCCTCAATGTTTATAAGCCTATTAATGTTTATTTCTCCACTCACTAACATGAAAATATAAAATGTTTTGATGGAAACAACCTGGGAAGATAACCAAGAATGGTATATAATCTGCAGGGATTGTAGTGAAAAAAGTAAAGGGTAAAAGTGTGATTTCATGGGGTCCTTTAGAGGAGATTTCAAAATATCGAGATATAGATTGTGTATCGTGAAATGGAGAAAATGTACCGGGATATTCATTTGTCCCCATATCACACAGCCCTATAAAGTGTCATTTTTAATAAACAATCAGTACACTTACAAAGTTATAAATGCCTTGTTTTATATTTTAAGACCCTTATTATACACCCAAAGAAGTGTCAGGCTACTTCTAGCCTTTTAAGTGGTTTAAAATAGCTATTTAGTTTTTACCATAACCCACATCGTTCCAAGTTTATAACGTTTTGGTATAATCGGCTAAAAACAGCCAACATAAGAATGTGTCTACATGAGCTTTTTTGCTCCCAAACGAACATCCCAACTCGTTATCATATTAAACATATCCAAGATCCATTTTAAACCGGATATCTCCTTTAATCTCTCCAAGTCACCAGCAATTTCTTCTGTCATGAGGTGACCACTATCACATATCAGATAGCAGTTTGAAGCTTCTCTGAGGTCCGTCCAGGGAATTAGAAGCCTGGCAGAATAGTCTAGCGGCCATGATGTACGACACCCCGTTGAAAGGTTCTGTGTTTGACCCTTAGGGTGCACTCACACTAGGCCATCTGGCCGTGGCCGTGGCCGTTTTCACACCTAACCGTGCTCAAATCTGCGGGTCAGGCCAATTTGGCCACTTGGGATAGGTGTGCTGCTACGGTACGGGCCGCTACAGTACAGATGCTAATGAGCCGACACGCGCACATGCACGGCTACGCAACCTGAGCTGGATGACGTATAGTCCATGCGACGACCACGGACATAATAAAGGCGACGAGCCTTCTTTCCCATTAAACGGTAAACATATATCCAAATAAGCAACAGACTCAGAAAGGTGCGAACTGTGTTCTCTGTGTTGTTGTCCATTGTTGTTAGAACTCTGACTGGCGGCAGACTTCATTATGGTCCATGCAGCGGACGCTTGGTGATGACGTGTTACTTACGACGTGATGACGTATGTACAAGAGCCTAGCGTGGCCAGGCCATAGTTGCGACGGCCAACGGCCACGGCCAGATGGCCTAGTGTGAGTGCAGGCCAGAGAACAATGGGGCCATATGAGCACGGTTAGGTGTGAAAACGGCCAACAGCCATGGCCAGATGGCCTAGTGTGAGTGCACCCTTAATGTCCACAACCTACCTGCAGGCCTCATTGAGCTAGATGCCCTCTCCCCTACCTGCTCCTTAACCAGGTATTTCTGAACTCAAGTCTCTATGAAGCTTAGCTGCTAAATGGCTAATTGCTAGGATTAATTGCTAGACAGGTGTAAAAGCAACTGATTCCAGGTCTATCCAGTGAAGGGGAAGGCTGCGGGTAAGTGTCGTTTCTGTGTAGTGGTTAACTCCCAGACAAAAGGAAATGGGTTTGAGTCCACAAAATGCCTGTGTGCCTTGTATCTGAATTCATTTGTAAATCACTTGGGATAAGCAGTGGATTAGTCAATAGAAGTAAATAGAGGATGTCATTTGGGGAAAATAATCTTTCCCAGGTGTGTGCAGGGAAGGGAAGGGTGGGGCAGAGAGTTATTGTGATGGTCGGGTATAGGTGTGGGGGTGGTTCACCCAACTGACCTCTGCAGATGAGTCCGTCGTGGAGGATGGTTTGCTGACAGACGCCGCAGGGTCGGGTCTTCTTGAAACTCTTCACCCTGAAGGTGTGGGAGTGGACCGCCTCCAGCTCCTCTGGCTGCAGGGACACAAAGGACAAGGACCAGGTCAACAAACGCCAACAAAGAGGTGAAGCGGGAGAGATCGGGTTACACCTGGCTGGGCGGGGCCGTACCAGAGCCAGGTGTGGGGTTGGGTGGGAGGGTGGGGGTGGAACGTCAAGGTGCCTCTTTTCTTGTTCAATTCACTCCCACTATTTTTGGAAGGGCAGTGGCTGGGCAGCGCTGAACAATCTGACAACATTGATTCTATATTTTGGTCTAATTTTGTCTCATCCTTTGTAAGTCACTTTTGAATAGTGCTAGATGGCATGATGCACCCACGTGTAGTGGAATCAATAAAGAAGCATAGCATTGTAACTACAGACATTTTTTGTTATATATTAGTAAGTAACATTTGGGGTGTTACCAAAAACACATTTAAAGAGGACCGATTGTGGATGATGGAGGTATTCTTAGTCTTGTGGCCATTTTAAATAGTAAATCTGTGCTTCAAAGGTATTTTATATGTATACGTACAAATGGTTTATTAGCTATTGCAAAGAAAACAGGGAATAAAATGTACCTAAAAAAAAGCCTAAAGTAGTACATTTCCGTTCCTCTTCTGTGTTATTTTCTTTCTCTGCCTTTTGCTCTCTCACTCTCTCTTTACGTTTCCAGCTGGGTAATGGTAGGATTTAGAGACAAATCCCAGCTAAAAGCATTCTTAATCCATCCCATAATTACAGTCCCACATAAAGTAAAACTCCCAGGCACACTGTTTTACTTCACCTCAAACCAGCACCCATAAGCCTCAGTTGGCTGCACTCAAACCAGCCGACACAACAAACAGATGTTTTTCGCAGAATCTGATGGTGTCTGCTTGCCGTGAGACCATCCCGGCCAAACCGGTCTGCGATTTTATAAAATAATCAAAGCAATCGATACAGGCTGGATAATACTGTTAAAAGATTAACTAGAAATCTTTCTCAGAAGAGAATATGTTTTCGTTTTACTCTCAACAAGGTTCAGAAAAAGCGAAGGGAGCACTGTGTCACTCTGATAGGCCGAAGGTTAATGAACAACATAAGACTGCGACCGTATTTGGAAATCAATTGCAGCCCAGCCAAGGTCCGACTGGTGTTTGTTGATGTTTGTTGCCGTTGGTGAGGGCAGTGTGCGAGCACCTTAACCCTCTACAAACTATCCTCAAACCAACCTGCTACACAGATGATTTCCCAGATCACACAAACACAACCGCTCCCCTGTGGAGTCTCATCATTAGAACCAGCTCTGTCGCTCCAGGTTCCCTGTTTAAAAGACGTCCCAGGGGGAATCATGACTCATCTCCCTTGTTGTGTTTTCTGAGGTGGGTCTGGGGTTGTTAAAATCTCAGTGTTCTGCCTCATTGCATCATGGGATGACATCATACCCATTAGCTTTCTGAAGGCGAGGAGGCCGGCTGAGCTCGCGTTTTGCTCCTCATGGAATGGAATGGTTGTGGTTTTTAAAAGGGAAGTGAAACCATAACGTTATTTTTTTGCGCCTAACCATTTTAATAAGTCTTTTATGATCGTCAATTTAGTAATCAACAACATTTTGTGACTGTAACAAAAATGGAGAGAAAACAGAAGTAAAACCGTATTTTGTTGCCAGTGTCTGCCAACCTGTTTGTTAACGTTTCACTCTGCTCCGAAATACGGCAGCTTTTCTTTTTGTGTGACGTCAAAGTGCATATTCAGATTCACTCCTATGTCACAGCCAAGTGAAACCGGCGAAAAGTTGTGTCTGAATGTAAGTGCTCTGTCTGGGCAGCAGTATATTTTGATGTCCACGTCCGTTTAAGCTTTTCAGACACACATAGCATAACACCACTGTGAGTGGCATACTTACATTATTGCTTGTCATAGCACTCTTGCACAACAACAAGAAAAGTATCACAAAGTTGGAGTGTGTCGTAGCCATGGGGATAATCCCCCCTCCTTTGTGGAACTCCAAGAGCGAAACATTTTTTTCTTATCTCATAGTGTTTGATTTCAGGGGGTTCACCTACACCTACACTAAGTGTTCCGAGTTGTCCCCTGTTTACACAAATTTACACGTTTACACATATAAAACCAAATCAATTCTGTGTGTGTGTTTGTGTGTGTGTGTGTGTGTGTGTGTGTGTGTGTGTGTGTGTGTGTGTGTGTGTGTGTGTGTGTGTGTGTGTGTGTGTGTGTGTGTGTGTGTGTCTGTGTGTGTGTGTGTGTGTGTGATCTCCTGGCTGTAGATGCCCTTGAGCCTTTGAGTATTGTTATCGTCCAGTATTCCTAGGAGTGTGTCTGTGTGAGTGTGTGTCAGTTGGTGTGTGTGTGTGTGTTTGTGTCTGTGTGTCTGCAGAGCACATGTTCCATGCGGGGATTCAACCTAAAGACACTTTAATTGGATGTGATTTCAACACAGGAAGTGGCAGAGTGGTCTCTAGCCAGTGGGCCTCCCTTAGCCCAACAAGTGTGTCCGTGTGTGGGTAATTTGTAAGTGTGTGTGTGGGTATTTGCATGTGTGAGTGAGTGTGTGTGCGTGTGTGTGTGTGTGTGTGTGTGTGTGTGTCTGTGTGTGTGTGTGTGTGTGTGTGTGTGTGTGTGTGTGTGTGTGTGTGTGTGTGCGTGCGTGCGAGTGTGTGTATGGCATAAGAGAGTACATGGGAATGTGTTTTGGGGTATTCGTGCATACTGTATGTGTGTATATGTGTGTGTGTGTGTGTGTGTGTGTGTGTGTGTGCCCCTATGCCTTGTATGTGAGGAATGAGGGTTCCCGGGCAGCACTGCATACTAACTCCTCTAACCACTAATTGTCTGTTCTCTTTCTTCTGGTGGATCTCTGAAGCCAGCGTGTTGGGAACAGTCCTTAATTAACCCAACCGTCACAGGCTCCCTCTGAACCACGGGCATGAACACACACCATCCTCTCACATTCACCCTCTCATTGGCAGCCTCTCCCCTTTGCTTTATGACCTCCTCCACTGTGTCTCACACTCTTTTTTCATTATTCAATCCCTTGCTTTTCAGGGGAACACTTCATCTGGGTTCAGTTTCTCTCACTCCATTATTCCTCTCTGCATAGTTTTTCTCCTGCCTCTTGCTCCCTTTCACAGGATTTTCTGTCTGTTTTCTATTCCTTTTGAGACTTGTATTGTACAGCCCTTTAATAACTGACCGCACATATGTGCACACTCTCACACATACACACACACACACACACACACACACACTTACAAAATTAACCCAGACCCAACGCGCACACACACACATACAAAATGTACTCACAGACACACAAAGCCACACAGCCACACACACACACACAAGACTATAGAAGTCTGTACCATAAAAGAAGAAAGCCTAAATCCCTTTTACATTTAACAGTGCATACCTGTTGGGTTAGACGGTTGGATGGAAGTTGCAAATGAAAATAATAGGGTGGTTTTTACATCTGCTGCTTGCCTCCCCTCTCCCGTCCCTCTGTGTCTTTGCTGCCCATCTCCCTCGTCCTTCTACTGTCAATCTTTCCCTCTCGTACGAATCCCTTATCTCTCTATCTAGCTGTCTCCTTTCTCTCCCTCTCCTCTATGTCCTGTTTATCTGGCATCTGTAACTGTCCCAGTCACCGAGACTGGTTACAGTAATGCATTGTGGTTCCATCTTGGCAATAAACTAACAAGACTTCACATGTTCTCCCAGCCCTGCAAGCATTTGGTTACAAAACGAAAAAAAGGAAAAGGCGGCCAGGGTAATGTTGCTAAGATAAGATAAGACAAGATACTTTATAGAACATGGGTGTGACATTTTGATTCATAAGCCTTCTAACGCAAATAAATGAGTTCATTAAAAAATAAAAAGATAGAACAAATACAGACATTAGTGTGCCGAAAACCGGTCTATTAAGCTAATCTCTGCCAAACGGTGCTAATGATGGTTTCCGCGGCTACAGGGCAGGGTTGATTGCGTTGCCCTGGCTGCTTGGACACAACAACAACAGTAGGGCCCATTCCACGTCGCAGTGCCATACGCCTTGCCACTACGTAACGTAATTAGCCTAATCTGGTTAGGATAAAACAATGCGCTGGGCTGTGTCTGCGCTACCAGCATCACCAAGAGGGCATCTCAGGGTAGAGGGGGGAGGGGGGGTGTAGCCAGAGAAGGAGGAAGATAAGGAGGGAGGGGTCAAGCCAGAGAGGTAGGGAGATAAGGGATGGAGGGATGGGTGGAGGGGTGGAGGGAAGGGAGAGAGGGAAGCACTGAGGGGAAGAGAGAGGGGTGAGGTGGGATATCTATCATACCTCATCCACAACCCACCCCTACTACCTCCACCAGGGAGGGAGAGAGGTAGAGGGAGGGAGGGAGAGAGGGATGGAGAGAGGGAGGGAGGGAGGGAGGGAGGGAGGGAGGGAGGGAGAGGAGGGAGGGAGGGAGAGGAGGGAGGGAGAGAGGGATGGAGGGAGGGAGGGAGGGAGGGAGGGAGGGAGGGAGGGAGGGAGGGAGGGAGGGATGGAGGGAGGGAGGGAGGGAGGGAGGGAGGGAGGGAGGGAGGGAGGGATGGAGGGAGGGAGGGAGGGAGGGAGGAGGGAGAGGAGGGTAGAAAATGCCATACCTGGCATCCACACATGGCACTATCAGAGCAACCCAGATCTGCACATGCTGGCTAGGTGTCGCCAGTTAGTATTTGCAGAAGCTTTTTCCCAAAGCGACTAGCAGTGAATTCAGACACATGGTATTTTGAGCAGGGAGGGGCTAGCCGTATTGCACAATGATGCAGTAGACCGGTAAACTGCGGACATTGGGATTCTCACCCAGAACATTTGGACTGGGAGCAAAAGACTAGACTACATTCTGCCACCTATACTTTAAGGGTTAAGTAGTTATATTCAAATTCTTAACTATTGGTCTCATCCAATAGGACATCTTGTCTGTCTGTCTATCCGCCCACATGCCTAATTGGATGTTTTGTTTGAGCCAGGCAGTCACCAGACTGCCTATGTCGTCTCTGGAACAAGACAGAGGATAACTAATGTCAAGGAAAGCTGCTGGTTCCATGCCCAAACAGAGTGGTAATTGCGGTCTAAATAGAGGAGTTAATGGATAGGCACACCTTCTACCAGCTGAACAGACCACGGCCCATTGAAGATAGCGTTTCATAGAGGTTTTTTTTTTTTTACATTGGAATGAGATTATGTTATCAATCTTGCACTATATGTTCAGTCAACCATATTCTCCATATTTGTTGATATATTCAACAGTTTTTGGCCATTGTAGACATGTCATTTGTTATATAAGCTACTGGGCAGTTATACATACATTGGTTTGTAAAATATTAGCAATGAGAGGATGTTAACATTGTTCAATCCTTATATTACCGATGACATAGTTATGCATGTTCAATAATGTTGAAGTTGATATGTGTTGATGTTTGGATGGGACATGTAATCGGTTACATGCATGGTTCTCTTTAGAATCTTTATTGTTGTTATGGTGTTCAGGAATGGGTTCGTCATCAAAAAACATTTCAACCTCTCCCCCCCTTTTGCTCCCCAAGTTATCCAGTGTGTTGACATTAGTTAACCGGGCGTCCACAAGTCTGCCGTCAAGATTTCCCTGAGCAGAAACATTAGTTAAACTTTAAAACATGTTGTTTGAATGCCAAATAATGATGCTGGATACATTATATTTATATGTTTTGTTATTAATTGCTGTGGCAAGTAAAAAATATTATATCAACAGAAATACAATTGCTGTTAATTGAAAACATGAATCTCAGATTCCACACATACAAAGATGAATCCCGATAGTTTCCCAAGGAAAATGAAATACTCCCATGTCTTCTTGGAATAATATTACATGCACAAACACAAGCCAGTGATATTATATGTGGCAACCAGCAGGAGAAACATTGCTCCCTAAGATTTTTTTTTTTAATTCGATTAAGTTACACAACTCAGCAGCTTCTGGTGTCATTTCGATTCTTTCTTTTTTTTGATGGGCTGAGAGTTGGTCACTCGGAAACACAAACACACACACATAGCAAATGTGAATGAGGGCAGATGTAATCAAGAACGGTTCGGTGGTAGCTCAGTGTAGTCATTATGAAAACCATGCAAAGAAGCACCCCAGCTCCCACGCCAAACCAAATCCTCCGTCGCTTAACCCCCCGAAACACAATGTCAACAAACGGCACAATATTGCCGCCACTCTCTAGTGGATGGGGAAGAAAGGGGGGAGGGGCTTTTAATTGTTTCCGATCATTAGTGATTGGCCTGGTGCTGCCAGGGTTTGTTGATTGTTTGGGGGTGGGGGTGCAGTTTGGGCGGGGGAGTGGGTTAGAATAATGGGGTGAAAGGCGGAGGGATGAGACGGGCGGGAGGGGGGGGAGGCAGGAGATGGGGCTGGGTGCTAGGGAAGACTTGATGGCATTATTGGGGCCGAGTCTCTCTCACAGAAGATGCAGCTCCACTCTGACACCCATTTTCAGTAAACAAACAGACACCCCCACACACACACACACACACACACACACAAACACCCCCACACACACACACACACACCCGGACGGGGGGGGTTCTCAGACGATGCACAAAGAAGGGAAACGGTTTGAGACAGGCACTGCCTGGGACCCCCCTAATAGCCTGGGTTAGGGTCTACACACAAACGTACACACTCACTCTCCTGGGAAATGACCCCCCGCTCCCTCAGAGACGCTCGGGCATAATCCCCTCCACCCCCCCATGCATTCATCTCTATGAGCACACACGCATTACACACGTGCACACAAACACTAACAGCCTGCCAACACACATACCGGCACGCATGCAGAGATACACACACACACACACACACACACACACACACACACACACACACACACACACACACACACACACAGCCACATGCACAGAATATTAAGAGAACATCATTTGTCATGAGGGTGATAATTACATTTTCCTTGAGATGGTCAAATTCTATACGTTTAGAAAACCCAAAAATCACACACATGCACAAACACGCACATGCACATACACACAAACATGCACATACACACAAACACACATACACACACATATGCATGAACATGCATATAACATACACAGACACACAAACACACACATACACACATATATATACACATGCACATACACACACACACTCACACACAGAGACAAAGTGCTCCAGCATGTGCCGGTGATGTTATGCTATGGAGTAAGTTCTTCCAGACATTCCAGCAGCGTAAGGTAACCAGGGGGCCGTGGTCCTCCCTCATGTTACAACTGAGGCTGAGCTGTTTCCCTCAGCAGCTCCAACACTCTGACGCACGAACACACACACACACACACACACACACACACACACACACACACACACACACACACACACACACACACACATACATAGAGAGCTACATACAGACACAAACACACACACTCACGCATAGAGAGCTTCATACAGACACACACACACACACACACACACACACACATAGAGCTACATACAGACACTCACATACACTCACACACATAGAGCTACATACAGACACACACAAACACACATACAGCTACATACAGACACACATAAACACACACACACATAGAGCTACGCAAAGACACACAAAGACACACACACACACACACACACACACACACACACACACACACACACACAGACACACGCACACACAACTCAACTCTGTGACTCCATCTATACGCGATTAGCAATGGCATTGCAAGTGCACGTGTGAACAAAAAGCACACATGCCTGCATGCTCACACGTGGCTAGATTCTCAACAGATATACTTGTGGTTTGTTGTTCAAAATAAGTAACAATCAAAATCCAGAATAACTGACCATAGTGTCAAAAGAAAGGGTCAAAACTTATGCGAATCATCTATGATATGAGACACCATTTTATACCATGGTATTGAGGGGTGCAGGGTAATCTAGAGGTTAGTTAGGATGTTGGACACCAAGCTGAAGAGCTCTGGTTTCAAACCAAAATCAATCCATTGATTTACCCTGAGTCACTATGGGTAAAGGCATGGTGTCTACACAACCAAATAGTAAAGATAAAGGGCTGCAAAATACACCTCCGATGCTCATCCAAGTTCGCCCATCCCAATGTTCTCTGAGAGGGGTGGGGTGGGGAGGGGGTGTCTGTGATGACACGATGTCCCAGAGGAAGGGGGGGGGGGTCCCTGTGTTAATCTTCTCCACCACCAGTCAACAGACTCCCCCTTGACCTCAACCTTGAGGTCCCACCCCACTCCCCATACTTTGGTGACTAGGGTCTGGATGATGTCAACCCTCTCCAGAGCAGGAAGGTATTGATTGGTCACCACGGCCGGGCCAACCGCAAGCAGTGGTCCAGAAGTGGGTCACATCATGGGTTCGGTCGACTGCGTTGATCAGCTGGTCCATGACGATGATGATAGCGTCTCTCGTATGGTGCACCATGTGCAGGGCTGTACACACATATACCTCCATCTGGGGCCCCTTTGTCTGTATTTGGTTGTGGTGTGTGTGTCTGTGTGTGTATGTGTATGTGTGTGTGTGTTTGTGCAAGTGTGTGTGTGCGTGCGTGCGTGCGTGCGTGCGTGCGTGCGTGCGTGTGTGTGTGTGTGTGTGCGAGTGCGTGAGTGAGGCTGTGCATAACATTTGTCCTTAGTTTTTTGTTTGTGTCAGCGTGTTCAAATATGTCAGTATGAGAGAGAAAGAAAAATACCTGAGTGTATTTGTGTGTGTGTATTTGTGCTTCTACCATCCGTTAACAGTTCACTGCTTGTCTTCCCTCTTTCGCTGAACGGTCCCTGAAACTCCCCCCGGCCGTGTTCCCCATTCACAGACCCACTATTCTTCAGCCTGCTCCGCTAAACGCAACCTGGCAAGGGCTGCCTGACCTTTGACCTGCTCCCTGCTTCTCTCCTTCCCCTTCGCCTGACCTCTCCTTCCCTCATTCGAGTCTACACCTCCTCCTCCTCCTTCTCGTCCTCCAGCCAGCGTTCCCATTAACTACTACTGGCAAAAGACAAAAATTGTCCACTTTTCTTGTATCCCTTCTGTTTGCCTCTCCCTGTTTTTTGCATGATTGTGTGTCCTTAGCCACGTCCCCGTCCCCCACTCACACAAACACAGACACAAAAAAACACAAAGCCACACCCCTCCCCTAAAGACAAAGTCCCACCCCCAACATGGTGAGCCCCTTTGGCTAGCTTTTGGCCGTCTTTCACATCAGAACTTTTGATATGTTAACTCAACTGCCCCGTCTGAGTAGGATCAGCGATCAGCCCCTGCACCGGGCGCTTTCAATGGCCAGCAGAGCCTCAACACAGACCACCAAGGAAGAAAGATCTTAAGGTTATAAACTGAGTGGCCTCCCAACATTTCGCATGTGTAATTTTTCAGAATATCTCGTCTGGAACCTATCTTATCCCATTTTGACCGGACTTCATGTTATGCCAAGAGCTGCAAATGCAAGTGTGCCGTATGCTATCCAACACCTTCCTCATTGAAATGCATGGACACTGTTGGTTGTCTAACCACACTACATCTTATCCCCGATTTGAATGCAGCTTCACAGCGGTGGGGTGATGTGATCAACACAGGGGTATAAGATTTAGCCAACCGACCCAAACCCAAACCAGAAGAATCCCCTCATGTCGACAGCCCGCACCTCGATGAGAATCATTGCGCCGATGTTATCCGTCACAACTCGACTCCCCTTCCCAGAACATGTCTAGAACCTTGCATGCACTGTGAGCGCACGCTGTCCATACACATAGACATTGTGCATACAGACAGGACAAACACACTCCCCCATACACAGCCAGAGAGAAGCTAGGGGGCCTAACAGAGGGAACAAGAGAACAAGCTCTTGTTTTATTCTGGGTTCATTTAAAGGTATATGTGTACTTATAAGGTAATAGATTTAATAAAATGGACCAGAAACCCTTGCATCCCAGCGAAGCTCTGGCTCGATAGGCATCGGCGAAATCTAGCCAAGACCCTCAAATCTCTCGCTGAATGTATTTGTGACACTTATCTTCACCACATTGTTGTGAAAAGAAGCCACAAAGCACACAGCACGGGTGAAGCAAGGAGGCTGGAGCACATAAACATAACATCCCAAACCGTAGCAGTGACAGGAAGATGCATCGAAGGGGTATAAACAGTTTCCTTTCCCAGTTTCCTAACAGGCTCAGAGAAATAAACACGAATTATGCCAAATCTACATGAGTCACCATCTGCATGAAATGGGAACATTATTTATCTTACACCAAACAGTTTATGCCTCTGTCAAGGCAAACCCGATGAGGATTAAAGACAGAAAGGATGGAGTTACATGCACCAAGGGGCTTCCATCCTTACCCAAACACACAGACGCTCCCCTAACATGCGTTTGATCCTTTCCTTTTTTTGAGGTTGCACGCTCAGATCCGGTGTTGATTAACGATTATCTGCTGGAGTCTAAACAATGTTACGATTGAGTTGACCAATAGGACACACACATCCGCAGTGCAGGAGGCAGCCGAGTCACAAAAGCCAACAGGCATGGGAGAGCTTGTTTACCCCAAAACATGTTAAGTTACACTCCACAAGCACCTTCTATAGCCTCTGTCATTTTCTTTCCCTGACTTCTGTGGCCTACCAACAGGTATCAGCGGGGTCAGAGGTCACACTCGATCTTAGAACTCCCAGCATCCAATCAATGTCTATCGCCAATGGGTTATATGACTATTCGAAGTGCTTGTATTCATCCCCCATTACAAAAATTACTGACAAATGTGAAAATATATTGTAAGGGAAATACCGAACAAAAAAGCGTGACAAGGGAAAATTTTACCCACCTCAAGGCTAATTAGTGTCACCTCTGTCTCAGGAGTTCAGGCTGAATGAATAACAAGACTGTCGTATCCGGACTGTGACAGCACATCCTATTAAATTAACTTCCTGAACTTGAATGGAATAAAGGCTTTGGGCAGCTGATAGTGTTATCACCGCCACACGAGTCCACACACCTCACAGCTAAAACAAAGTCTAGGGCACAGAATACGTCAAACTCACTGGCAATGGGGGAAAGATCTGACATTGAACCCAAATACATAAGCTACTGGCTGCATGAGGTAAAGCTTCAAATTGAGCTTTGAATCGTTTGTTAGATTTGTTCCCTTGACATAAACTAATAATGTCTAAATGACGAGAGAAGAGTCACAGAATAAATTAGTATTCAAAAAAGGTGTTGCATAATTATAGCTATAGTTATTATATATAGTTGTATTGAGAAAATAACTGAATGACTGAATGAATTAAATGCCAGAGATTATCAGGACAAACTTCTAATGCCTGAGAACAAGCCACCTAGAGAGACGTAGGATCAAATGTGTTTGACGAGGCACAAAAAACTCCCCAAAACAATGGCCGCGGTCGCACATTGGATGCATTGAGTGTAATGGAAACGTGAAAACTTGGTTGACCTTGCGTTAACTTTGAGCGAGAAAGGGGAAAAAGACAGAGGGGGCAAATGCACTGGTAAGAAAAGTGAGGGAAGGGAAGGAGGTTTTTGTTAAACCCCTTCCTTCTCCATTTTCTCCGAGGTCTCCAGTGGCTTCTTACAAATCAAACCGGACACACAATGAACAGTCACCTGCTTTTCATTTAGGGGGAAAACACACCGCAGGCATTCCAGTCTCTCCGTACTCCCTTCCCTCTCTCCCTCTCTCGCTCCAGCTCTTTCTCCTTCTTCCTCTGTCTCTATACATTTCATCTCACCAACTTGGATCCCAGGGAGGAAATTAGCCAGTCATCCATAAGTAAAGGGAAGAAATCCCCTTTTTCCTCAAGGTTCCTTAACATCTTTCTCATGGGTTTCCCATGGTTTCTTGTTGTTTTCGCTTGGTTTACTCCTGTATTGTTATAAGTGGACCGTTTGTTGAGTTGCACAGTTGAGGTTGACTTTGAATCTTGGTTCTGTAATGGCCAGATGACAATTAGAAGATTAGACATCCATGTCATTGAGGCAGGCACATCATCAACTAAACAGAAAGGATAAGTAAAGAGTATTTCTACTACATTTTTATAACCATTTAGTAGATTTGGATAAGATGGGGGAGTGAATAAAGAATAAACGGGAGAAAGAAACAGAGCTCTGCCGGCTTCAACCTGATTGGTCTGATTGGTTTACAGACAATCAACGTTATCTTCAAATCAATCGCATGATGTGCTTTAGGTGATCAGACACGTACATGTAGGCAGGCTATTCCTTCTCGCTCTTCGCCAGAACTCACAACAAACAGAGTCAACAACAGCTGACCATCCAACAGTCTGAGATCCACTAGTGGAGCTGCCAGAAACCAATACTCTCATAACAATCTAACCCGCTGGATATAACGTCATGTTTTTATAGAGAACTGTTTCTCCTCCTTTTTTTCATAGGTTGATTACAAATGATTTAATGTGGCCAAAACAAAGTTTTGATTTGAGTCCATGATCACGCAACCGTTTCATATGATCAGTTCTCACATGATTTTCAAAAAATTCCAAATCACAGATGTTTGCAAAATCACTTCAGCAACTATATACATAAATATGACTGACTGAGGTTTTGGGATTAATTTTGCATCTAATCTGCATCTGATCTCCCATTCAAAAGAATGCTAATGAAGACCCATTCCTAAAAGATGAAAAATATGGGGTCCCAAAAGAGAAAGAGGGGTCCGGTTGCATACCGTCATGCGTGTCTTTATTATTAAATTGTTAAGCATTCTACAGTATGTTCCCTCTGGATGTTAAATTCTACTGCCGCAAATGCTCATATCTTGCATTTTCTCTCTCTATTATATTCTTGACCGATTTTGTGATTTCAAAACTAGAGCCAAATATAACAACTCAGAACTTTCTTAAAAAGCCTAAAGTAAATAGTTTACTATTTATTATTGCATACATTACAACATTGTGCTCTCATTTCATGGCATGGTTTCATGATCAAGTGTTCCTCCTTCAAAAATCCTCCTTGGGTTTCAAAACCCAAAAGATAGATTGAATTTTTTGTTTCAGAAAACCTATTTGGGGTGTTGTGACATTGCAGCCTTGAGGGAAATAAGCTGTGCATATGGAACAGTTACATCACAGAAGAGAAATGGGATTGATGGTTCCTCCTACAAATGGTTGGGTTTCTAACTAACAGGAAAAAATGGTTTACTCCAAGGACAGCGAAAGTTTATCACGAGCGCTACGTGCCAGGGTAAGACAACATACAGACACATGTTTGCCATTATTCCCTGTTGACATATGGATGGGTCAGAGAGAATAATAAAGAGAATCTTTATCATCTATATACCTGGATTTGTTTCATAATGTGTTTTCCTCACATCTAAGTTTACTGGCCTTTCTCATCCTCAACAGAATGTTCCTTGCGGTTGAAGACAAGGTTCATTGAGCGAGTTTCCCAGGAGCGACTTCTCCTTGTGGGACCATTCCTGTAGCTGTACTTGTCATAACACATAAAGCACATCCAATTGACATGATACACACATCCGTAATATTCATGTTATTTTCCAAAAATCAACTCCCAAGTCCCTCAAAGAAACTCCTTGGGCTGTTATACCTTTGTGTGATTACACTGGGGGACATTCAGAATACCTGAATTTCATTCAACCCAATTACACACAAATTGATACAACACAGCCCAATAGGACACCGCCGCTGTCCACTGCGAATGATATTGTTTGGTATATAAAGTCTGTAGGATACAGGAGGTTTGAATTGTGACAAGGGTGACAAGGATGGGCCTCTTTTAGTCAACATATGTCACTTTGATTGACAGATCAGTGGCAAAGTGCCTCCAAAGGTCTGGGGGAATGTCATGGAATAGAAGGGATGCCAAATATGGCATTCAGATGACAACACTATCTTGAAAAGGCCTCAATTTTAATTTCGGAGGAATGAGTCCTATTGAAAGAGGTCTGCTTTCGCTCTGAGGTCCCTTATGATTATTCATGTTCCACACAATACTCACACAATTGTGAGTATTTTTCTCTATGGGATTCTGATTATCTTTCCGGTCGTTGACGTGCATGGTTTTATCAAATTCTGGCCCATTTCCCTGAACTTAAGTAAAGTTGTATTTATTTTGCCCACCTTGAGAGTAATGTCAATGCTGTAAAAGGAGTCACTAGTCAAATCCCAACAGCAGAACAAGCCTAGGAAAAAATAACACTTGATAACAGAAAAAGTGACCTCTGGTTCAAAGTCAAGCAGAACCACAGTCCCGTTCACAAGAGCCATGCCGGTTCTTAAGGTCTCCATACAGTCCAGAGATACATGACACTAATCCAACACAACACCGTACCACCACCCACTTCTCAAACCTTCCCCCCAGACTTCCCCCAAACACAAATATTTCCTTTTGTTTGCCTGGGTGTTATTACAACCAGATAGCCCAGTAACAAGAACTCTCAGTAGGATTTTGACAAGAGATCTCAAACCAATTTCAGCAGAGCCGAGCAGACACGAACATGGCCTTTGTTATTATTATTCTAATTATGATCTGACCGGGGAGATTACATAGCAGAAGTCGTCGTGCTTCGCCGCTGTTGAGGCTCCTAGGAGCCCCAGGGGCCCCCCATCAAGCTTCCTGTTTAGCTGAAGAACCATAATTACTAACAGGTCCCAACACCTCCCCTACACTCCTCAGCCAATACTTGCTGTTGCCTCACTTCCTGTCAGGTGACCTTTGACCTCCTGTGTTCTTGATAGCAGTTGCTGGCTCTCCCCGTGAGTGGAATCACCTGTGTGGGTTTACTCTCCAAGTTCAAGGCCAGGAATATGCCTCTACTCGTGTGGAGGGGGAGAAGCAGCGATAAGGTATTGTTCCGTTTTCCAGAAGGAAATTAGTAGGAGTAAGCATGTTTTATGAATCCCCTAATGTTCTAGCATAACCTATGAATGAACTGTGAAGTTGTTGTTCAAGGTTGTGTTTTAAATACAATGTTTAAAACAGGGATAGCTGCAGTCTTGTGCTTTAGGGCGTTTGACTCCAATCGAAAAGGAACTGGGTTTGATTCCCCAATGTCCACAGTCCACGTGAAGTTATCCTTGAGTAAGACCTCTGCCTGGTCCTTAATAACACATTGATGAATTGACCGCAAGGGCCGTTTGCATAAAGTTAGAGTCTGCAAAATGACTTAATCGTACTCAGTGTCAAAAACCATTCCCTGCAGTGAAAGGACGAGGTGTTGACTGTCACTAGTAACCAGCCCCTGTTGTGCTGGTTGTTTGTACATGTCCCGGACAAACATGGGCCATGTTCATGCTCCTAACTTCTTGGGATCCAAGCCATCTGAACACCATGCTACGCTAGCCATCGACTTCAAAGTCACACAAGAAGTCTTTTTTGGATGAAGGGGGGATCATTTGATGCAGGTGTGCACTATGCATCAAGTCTAACCCATGTTAGACTAAACAAGGTCACTCACAAAACAAACAAACCAATGAGGCACAATAAGGGCCCATTGAAAACATGGAAAGTGTATGTGAAGTGCACAGCGTTGGAAAAACAACATGCACACACCGTCTTTCAAATCTCTTTTTGATGAGTTCTCAGTTGGAACCGGATCCCCACCCATGTGTTTCTCCCACTTCCTCCCTACCCACATTGCACATTACATTTGGCGTATTTTCTGTAGATAGTCTCTTTATTTATATTGCATGTCTTTTATCTTCTATCTAAGGCCGGCCCTTTTGAAGACACTCCAGACCTTTCAGAGGATTCATCCTGGAACCACTTGTACAAAGGGGCGAGGAAAAGGGGATAGGATAGTGGAGTGGTTTAGATGTTTGGATCTCAGCCATAAGGTGCTGGGTTGATTCCCAATGTCTTCAGGCCACTTGTAGATTTTCCTTGAGCAAGGTTTCCTGTCCCCTACCAGCTCCTTAAAGACCTATACATGTATCTTTTTGGTTAGTTGAGTGAAAGTACCATAAGGACTATATAGTGAAAGTCATAAGCCATGAGAAGTGAGGAACATAACTAGTTGGGCCATATCCAGTGGAGCAGACAAACAGGTAGAAACATGGGGCCCTCCCAACTCTAAACTGGAGGTGCCCTTCAAAGGGTTGGAGGGGCACGGAGGTCATATTGTTCTAACTCAAACACATAAGGGTCAGGGGCCCCTGAAGTGTCACATCCCCTTATCAAGGGCCAATGTCTGATGCAGTGCCACTGCAGGTTAGCAGGCAAGATTCTGAACCGGTGACTTTCAGGAATGGTCACTCTTTTGGGGGGGGGGGGGGAGATTTCAAAGTTTTCTCTGTAATTATGACCTTGTGCATTCATCTTCCCCTCTCATCTAAAATGTAGGAGAGGGGCGATGGATTTCCTGCAGGTGGGATATTAACAGCACAGAGATGAAGGATAAAATAACTCAGGAGCTCAAGGGGAACAGAGGTGGACTTACGGAAGGACGGCGACCGTAGAATCGATCGATCAGAGTATGCTTTGATAGACAGATAGCTGGATGGATCCATGAAGTGGTTGTTCAGATGGATTTTTTTAAGATAAATAAAGATTTGGTGGAAATAATGTGGCAATTAAATATAATATATGGTTTACATAATGACAATTATTTTGTATGTTCAGATATTTTTACAAACCTTTAGTTTAACTTTGAATATGTTGATAGCATAAAACCATAAAAATATCCAGAATTTCACAAATGGGGGGTTTACGGGACTTTACCTGGGTTTAAACCCTGGCATTAATCCAAGATTAGGCTCCGACAGAATGGGAAGAATGGGAACTCAGCCAAGTTTGGAATTGTGAAAGTCCCTCACCATAGAGGACAGGAAGCCCAGGGGAGGTTTAAGGCCAATGTGCCCAGTGAGGCGTGCAGGACCCTAGGGTGTCCTGTGGGTCTAAATGGGGGGTGGGTTTTGGGGGAGTAGGGCAACACAAAGCTCCACATCTCCCATAAATCAAACGGAACAAGGGTTTTAAACTTTCTATTATGGGTTAAAAACACAGATGTAGCGGATCCTTTTCCGAGCAATGTCCTACACATTTCAGCCCGTCACACTCGAGATTCCATGAACACACACACACACACACACACACACACACACACACACACACACACACACACACACACACACACACACACACACACACACACAGGCGTGCACGTGGACCACATTTACTTACATACACACTATCACACTCACACTAACATACACACTCCCTCAGACACACACACACACACACACACACACACACACATGCATTTGGGAGACAAAGTGGCATGTGCCCCAGGGAGAAGGGGCAAGAGGAACGTAGAGGGAAAGAGTGATGCCGGAAGGGGAACGCATGGTAAATCCATTATAGCAGCAGAACTCTGTGGCAACATGAACCCAGATGTCACAATTACAGAAATGACTCAGTTTTTCAAAGGCTCTCCACATATGGTAGATTCCTAGGAGTGGGGGAGGTATGCTTTAATGACGGATCATTAATTGGCAATCGGAGATGAGGTAAGATCGGAGATGCAGGAACAGATAAAAGCTTACAAAAGTCTAGGGAGAAACTCATTAGACAAATGCAGGATCTCTATAGTTCAACTATCGGAATCTAAATCCAGGACTTGCATAATTTAAAGCTGTTAGCTTTTTTAGATCCAGAATCTATTACTATTCCATGACTGTACACTTTATACACTACAACAAGCATCAACCAAGACAGAATGACCCATCGAAGTGTTCAAATGGACAAGGAACAAATCCAACTTATCCATCAAAGCAAGGTCAGCAGTTATGGTCCAAATCCTTGTGGAATGGCTAACATTTTGATACTTTCATATAAACAAACATCAGAGTTCCAAGGCATCTTCAGACAACAGTACTAGCACAAAAATAACCTTGGAACCCAGAGGTTCTCTAACAGAGCCAGCTAGAACCAGTGGTCTGTTCCAATAGTTTGGCAGAACATCACACAGTAGGCTAGTGCAGGTCCATATGGTGATCCACACACAGGGGAAGCTGGGCTGACCTGTAGGTTAAAGTAATATCTCACGTTAACGTTCTGTAGACCCCATATCTGGGGTCTACAGGGAGCAGTGCAGTTCCGCTGGATAGTCCTGGAGTGTTTAGGAAGGTTATGCTCTGTTCTCAAACAGCGCATAGCCAATGCAGTCATTTTAGAAGACACTTTTATCCACGGCTTAATTGGGGTTTGGTGCATCTTACTCAAGGTTACCCACAGGTTGACTATGGACTTTGGGGTTTGACTCAGAACCTTTGCTTTGGGAGTCTAATGGTGCACCAAACCATTGAAAGAACTTCTAGCACTCAAGGGACTTCCTCTGAAACCCCAATCCTCCACATCCTAAAACAAATAAATTATTTAAAAGAGAAGTGACTGATTAAAGGAGTTTTCTAAAAGAGCAAATGTTCTCAATTTCACAAATCAAAGACCAAAACAAAGTTAATGGCCTGCAGCATTCCAGAGAGGAACCACCAGCCATGCACCCTGCAGGGCGCTCACGCTATGGCCCAGAGCGTGGGCCCAGAGCGGGCCGTGTTAGCAGGGGATATCCATCATCCCCTGTAGCTCTTTGAACTGTGACGGTACAGGAGGTTGAGCCAAGGGTCAATATTCACATTGGATCGTCCTGGGACCCTGCCTCTGTCTAATGGCTTTCTGCTCCCAGAGACAATAAGGGTACCTCGTGAAATCCAAAGGGGCTGTTACATCATACTCAGAAAAAAAAACCTTCCAGACCCTCGCAAGTACAACATCTGGTGGGGTCTTGCAGAAACCCTACTAATGTCCTTCGCTTGGCGGAAACAAACAGGTCAAACCTTTAATGAATCGTTTGTTTTCTTACGCATGACTCTTTCAAGACAGATGTGGTCCTGGTGCTGATGGCACACAATTTTGATTGGTTCTCTCCGAAGAGCTCGAGGAGTTTGTCCTCTCAAATCTTTTTTTTATGCCTTTTCAATCTTGAACAAACTTTGTGTTCCTGAAGAGGACACTTGATTGCTGCTCCTCTAAGAAACCTGATGAAATTGTCCCTCAAAACCTTTTGCTCTTTCATTAATTATTCAGAATGTTTGTAGGAAAGGCGGCGTTGTTCCAAGGGTCCTTTTCCCTGATGTCTCATATCACCCTTTTCTCCCCCTTCTTATTTTTCGCTGGTGGCTTCTTCTATTCATTTCCTCTGCCCTTTGATTCTTGGCTGTCATTTCCTTTATTTCCCTCGGTAAATATGGCTTTTTTTCTTCCCCCTTTTTGTATGATGGGAAATCTGTACTTAACCAGGAATCCATCTTGCCTCTCTGACAGGAGATGAATCCTCGCCTTAAGTAAGCCATGGAGATACATAAACGAATATATTTATATATATATATATATATATATATATATATATATATATATATATATATATACGTATTGTCTGGTTCACAGGCAGGGATGGTCTGTTTCCTTCATCTGTATTCCCTCTCTGTCGCTCTCTCGCCGTCTCGCTCTCCATAACAGCTTCTGCAGATGTATCCAGACGGCCTCGAAATACCCCTCCAAGAAAGCCAAAACGCCTCCGTCGGCTACACACACACAGCACAGGCATTCAAACACAGCAACGCCGATGCGATAAGTGGCCCCCGCATCACGCGGCCAGAATATACGGCTCCTAATGACCTTATCCCAAGACCCTCGGCCCGACACAACACCCTATAAGTGAGCTGGCATTGTCATACAGTCAATCAGTGACCTACAGCTTAGCTGAGGGGGCCTTTCAGATGCTTTTACGAACCCCCCTCCCCTCCCCTCCCCTCTCCTCCACCACCAGCACCACCACCATCCCCATCACATCTCCCACCCCTCGAGGGAGGGAGTGAGGGAGGGCGGGAGGGAGGAAGGGAGGGAGGGAGGGAGGGCGGGGGTTAATGGTAATTAACTGATGAGGAGCTCCGGAAGATTATCCCGTCTGCTCGCCGAGCGCGTCGCAGGGCTGTGATGTGCGGCGGGCATCCCCCCCCCCAGGGACCGTCTCAGAACGGATCAAGATGAATATCAATAGACTATTCAGAGACTCAAGACCCCCACACCCCTCCTCTTGCTGTCCTCGTCTGATAGGAGAGAGTGGCGTGCGTATCGTTTTATTTATTGGCCGTTGTGCTTTTTGGAGAATAAGTGGTTCTGGGAAGTTTAACAGTTCGGGTCAAGGGGAGACGGCAGGGGTTGTTTCAATCGTGTTTGTGTCGTTGTTTTAGCTGTTTTGTTTTCCCCCCTTGGGGACGGATGATATCAACAGATAGGGTTCCTCGTCTTTGGAAGAAGCTTGGATTGCAAGGGAACAAATTCAGAGTGGAAACGCACGGCAGATTAAATTATACCAGAGAAAGCAGAAATAGCGTTGTGCCTCCCTACGAGCCAAGGGTGAAAGAGGGACGAAGAAATAGAGGGAAAGGAGCGGGATGGAGGGAGAGAGGGAGGAGAGGAATGTAGAAAGAGAGGGAATGACATAGAGAAAGAAAGAGTGAGAGAAAAAAGAGACATTTACTTAAAGGCTGAATCCATACAGACCGGATTATAGTGTGACGATCGAAAGAAATTGGGTTTATCAATGGTGGAAGCAAAAAAAACAAAACAAATGTAATCTCTTTTTTCCATTGTCCCTCTTTCTCTTTCTCTCGTCCTCCTGCAATTCTCTCTAAAAATGTCCCTCTCATGTCTAATGTGTCACAACCCCCCACCCCCGCCCCGGTCAGGCTGCTCGCAGACACCCTACCCCTCACCACCACAGCGAGACCACCCAAACATCACATTGACCCGCTGGCTCTGAGTGACCGAGGGACGTCCCTGATGAATCGGCTTTCTAATCTATCCTGATTGATGAAATAAAAAACAACCGGTGAAACACCAGCACTGGGTCAAAATCTTTTGATGTCAACGCTACTGCAAACAATCATGTCCATGTGCAAAAGTAGCTATTTAGTTATTGTTCCGAGCTTTAACACTTGACTGACATAGAGAAAGAAGAAGACAGATTAAAACCGTGAGAGGATGAGACAGACCGAGAAGCAGACATAAACGAGAGCGGGGGGTAGAGAGTGAGAGACAAGTGACGAACAGAAGGAGAGAGAAAGTTTAGAGTGGAGAGGAGAAGAGGAATCAAAGGAGATGTAGGGAGAGCAGAAGAGAGTGAGATAGAGATAGAAGGAGGAGAGGAGAACAGTGAGAGAGAGAGAGAGTCAGAGAAGACAGAGAGAGGGCTGCATTAAAGGAGGTGTACAGTGTCATCTTCTCACCCAGAACATGCACGAGAGGCAGACCCAGGTGCGTGCCGGTCCGACCAGCGCCGGAGGCAGGCTGAGGGACACAGACGGCATGCTGGGAAGCCTTAACCGGGGCGCTGGAGGGGTTTGGTGTTGTCGGTGGGGGTCCGATTGTGCTTAGGGTCCTATAGGTCCTGCAGGTCCTGGTCCCGGGGATACTAGTGTTGCGTCTAGTGCTGCAGAGCACCGGCTGCAGCTGTGGTCCTGGGCTGAGTGCAGTCTATTCCACATGGTGAGCAGTCTGTCAAATCCATGACCGTCCAAGGAGCGCACACTCTTCTCTCTCTGTCTGTCTCCGTCTCTGTCTGGCACTTTGCTCTGGTTCTCAGCTCTCTCAGTGCTGTCCCTCTCTCTATGACTCCCTCTCTGTCTCTGTCACGTACTTACTTTCCCTGACTGGGCATTCATCACTTTCTCTCTCTCTCTCTCTCTCTCTCTCTCTCTCTCTCTCTCTCTCTCTCTGACTTGCTTGCTTTCTCCAATTCTCCCTCTGTGACTCCTCTCTCAACTCCAAATTGAATCCCGACTGCCTGCTCCTCTAGTTCTCTTCTCGCTCCCTCTCTGTGTGTGTGTCAGGTCTACCTCTCTCTCTCTCTCTCTCTCTCTCTCTCTCTCTCTCTCTCTCTCTCTCTCTCTCTCTCTCACGGTGTGTCAGCGCTGCCTCTCTCTCCCTCCGCCGGGAGAAGTATCACAAAGCCTTGAGCAGGGGGGTCAGCCAGGCCCACTCCACAGGAACAGAGGAGGAGGAGGGATGAGGGGGGAGGGGTCTCAGAAAAAGAGAGAAGGGGGTCCTACACTTATCCCCCCTACCCAACACTCGATCTCCCGCCCCTCCCCTCTTCCCTATCACTCTCATCCCCCAAGCTCACTTTCGCTCTCTCTCTCTCTCTCTCTCTCTCTCTCTCTCTCTCTCTCTCTCTCTCTCTCTCTCTCTCTCTCTCTCTCTCTCTCTCTCTCTCTCTCTCTCTCTCTCTCTCTCTCTCTCTCTCTCTCTCTCTCTCTCTCTCTCTCTCTCATTCTCACCATTCTTAATTTCATTCATACCATGATCTCTAAGCCCCCTCCTCCCTCTAAGCATCCTAGCCCACTTCACCTCCCCACTTAGCATCCCTCTCCCCCTCTCCCTCTCTCTCTCTCTCTCTCTCTCTCTCTCTCTCTCTCTCTCTCTCTCTCTCTCTCTCTCTCTCTCTCTCTCTCTCTCTCTCTCTCTCTCTCTCTCTCCAATTCTCTGTTGTGCTCAATTATCATGCATGCATTCATTTGTGCCTGCACGCTTTTTAAAACTTTACATCTCTATCTCTCCCCTCTTGCCCCCAGCTCTCTCCATCCTCCTCTCTCTGTCTTAAATCCATTTGCAGTGAGTAATACTACTTTTACTGCTACAATCTATCTCCTTCTCCCTGACCTCCTCCATCATAGTCTCCTACAACATAACTTACTGCGTACTTTATCAATGGACATAAAAAATAAATGGTAGATATTTTCTAATATTAAGACCAAGATGGTCAAATTAACAATTACAGCACATAACATTTCATGATATAGGGAAAATAAACAAACCTAATGTTACATTTGAACATTAATGGCTAATATACAATATTTTATTTTAGAAAAATCTCAAAGCTGGAGCACATTGACTCAATGAGGTAATGAAATCAGAGCATCCATGGTGATCTACTGTAACTGATTTGTCTGCTGCCCACCAGTAAGACGGGAACCAAATTAGCAATTAGTAAAAATAGTTGAACCAAAGAAGGTCTTCCACTCTGATCTAACGATTGTTAAGAGGTTAGGACAAAACAAAAGTACTTAGAGAAGTCTTACAAGTCCTCTCTCTCTCTCTCTCTCTCTCTCTCTCTCTCTCTCTCTCTCTCTCTCTCTCTCTCTCTCTCTCTCTCTCTCTCTCTCTCTCTCTCTCTCTTACACACAAACACACACACACACACACACACACCCACACACACACACACACACACACACAAACACACACACACAGACAAACTTA